>NW_022325324.1:0-2804 GCF_002776525.5 Piliocolobus tephrosceles | reverse complement strand
AAACGAGCCGGGTGGGAGAGCTCCCCAACTGGGCTCAGGACAGTGTTATATAGTCTGAGGTAAACAGGCACAGAGTCATTATACAAATCAGATGTATAATTGGCCAACATTTGAACAAGGCGATTTGGCTGATTATGATTGGTTCCCGCCATTTCTGGTATTTCAGTTAATTTTGAAATTCTGATGATGTTTATCAGGGGCTTGCAGGGCAGGGGTAGGGCTTGTTTTCGCAAACCCGAGGCGGGAAAGCAGTCTTACACAAAGGCAGTTAATCATATTGCGACAGGTTTCACAACAGGTTTTGCAACATGAGTGTACCTTACTTAAACGCGTCTTGTGACCTTGCCGTGCCCCTGAGAAGGAAAAACAGGAACTTACAAAATCTCTAGAATGTGCAGAGATAGGGGCAAAAGGATTGTGAGAGCAGAACAAAGGTTTAGCAATAGGGTGGGTACACACTTTTATGCCCTTTCATTTCCCCCTCTCATAAGTAACTGGGTGTCCAATCCTGGACCTTCAGTCTCTTATAGTGTAGCTTCTCCTTCTGGGTGGAGAAGAGGTTGGTGATGGCTACGGAGGACCATTAGTTGGATAGTATCAAACCTCTCTCTGACAAATTGTAGAATTCTATTTACCACACAGGGGCCTATAGTAAGCAGAAGCAGTAAAGACATTAGGGATTAGATGGCGCAGCAGTGAGAAAAGTCAGATGCGTGAGGCATAAAAGCATAGGTAAGCTAGACATGGCTATGGCTATGGGAGATTACGGCACAGGGTTAGCTTTAAGGGATTATTCTTAGCTTTGTCTATAGTCCATGTAACCGGTGCTCCAGATGGCTCAAGAAGGTTGGATGTTGGTTCCACTGGTTTGACGTGTGTATAGTGGATCCACAAAGCGATGCCTTCTACTTTGAGAGCGGTGGGAGTAGTCAGGAGTACTTGCAGTGGTCCTTTCCACCTGGGCTGGAGAGTCTCTTGTCGGTGGCACTTGACTAAGACCCAGTCTCCTGGCTGGAACGAATGAGGTGTTGGCGGAGGTCCCGTTTCGTACAGCTCTCGTAGCTTGGGCCAAATTTCCTGGTGAACTTTCTGTAAAGCTTGTAGGGAGAACAAGAGCTCAGAGACATTTTCGGTTTCAGATTTGAGTAGGTCATCTTTTAAACTGGGAACCAGGGGTGGGGGTCTGCCATACATGATTTCATATGGGGTAAGGCCCAGTCTGTAAGGTGTATTCCGGGCCTGGAACAGAGCATAGGGGAGAAGTACTACCCAATTAGCGCCAGTCTCCATAGTCAATTTAGTTAAGGTCTCCTTCAGGGTCTGATTCATTCTTTCTACCTGTCCTGAGCTTTGGGGCCTATAAGCACAATGTAGTTTCCAATCTGCCCCAAGAATGGAAGCCAAATCCTGACTTACCTTAGCAACGAAGGCCGGTCCATTATCTGACCCTATCTGGACGGGAAAGCCATACCTGGGGAGGATTTCTTCCAAGATTTTCTTTGTTACAACCTGAGCAGTTTCTCTCTTAGTTGGGAATGCTTCCGTCCATCCTGAAAAAGTATCTACAAAAACAAGTAAGTACTGATACCCATATTTCCCGGGTTTTACCTCAGTGAAATCTATCTCCCAATAGACGCCGGGCCTAGTTCCTCTAAACCTAGTCCCTGTAGTGGCCTGGGTTTGGGGGTGAGCATTGTTCAGTTGGCAGACTTTGCAATTTGTTGTAATATTGCTGGCCAGTTCAACTATGCGCCTGATTCTGAACTTGGCGTGCCTGATTAAGTCTATCATTCGCCGGGCCCCCAGGTGGGTTGTCCGGTGGATGTGTTCCAATACCTGCCGTCCTAATTTTTCTGGTAGGATGGTTTGGTCATTGATATCAGTCCACCACCCATTCTGAACCTGTTTTAGGGGAAGCGTGTCCATCCACTCACGATTCTGTTTGGAATAGTCGGGAAAACATGGCAAGTCTCGCGTGCCTGGATCAGGTAGCTGGAGTGCAAGGAGCTGACTAGGAGCCTTTGCTATGCCCCGTGCGGTTTGGTCGGCTAAGAAGTTGCCTCGAGCAATTGGCGTGGTTGGTTTCTGATGCCCAGGGCAATGTACAATAGCCAATTTCTTTGGTTTCCACAAGGCAGTTAACAGGGCTAGGATTTCTTGTTTGTTTTTTATCTCTCTCCCTTTAGCTGTCAATAGTCCTCTTTCTCTGTAGATGGCCCCATGTATGTGCGCAGTAGCAAAAGCATAGCGGCTATCCGTGTATACTGTTTGTTTTTTCTCTGCCCCTAAGGTGAGGGCTTGGGTGAGCGCTACCAGTTCAGCTCTCTGGGCCGATGTCCCTGGGGGTAAGGGTTCCGCCCAAATTACCTCAGTCTCTGACGTCATAGCTGCCCCTGCATACCTCTGGCCTTGGTGAATGAAGCTGCTTCCATCAGTGAACCAGACGAGGTCAGCGTCTGGCAATGGCCGGTCCTGTAGGTCTTCTCTGACTCCGCGTACCTGGGCCAATATCTCGGAACAGCTGTGGAGTGGGCTCTCCAAGTCCAGATTTGGCAGTAGGGACGTGGGGTTTAGGGCCGTTGGGGGCGTGAAAGTTATTCTGAGGGGGTTTAGTAGCAGTCCCTGGTAGTGGGTGAGCCGGGCATTGCTAAGCCACCGATCAGGTGGTTGTCTGAGTACGCCTTCAATGGCATGTGGGGTAGTGACCTGCAATTCTTGGCCCATGGTCAGTTTATCAGCGTCTTTGACCATTAAGGTGGTGGCCGCGATTATCCGGAGGCAAGGAGGCCACCCAGCAGCCACTG
>NW_022325323.1:0-2865 GCF_002776525.5 Piliocolobus tephrosceles | reverse complement strand
TGGAGTGCAGTGGCCAGATCTCAGCTCACTGCAAGCTCCGCCTCCCGGGTTCATGCCATTCTCCTGCCTCAGCCTCCCCAGCAGCTGGGACTATAGGCGGCTGCCATCTCGCCTGGCTAGTTTTTTTGTATTTTTTAGTAGAGACGGGGTTTCACCGTGTTAGCCAGGATGGTCTCCATCTGCTGACCTCGTGATCCGCCCGTCTCGGCCTCCCAAAGTGCTGGGATTCCAGGCTTGAGCCACCGCGTCCGGCCTCTTTTAATATCTTAATGGTCAGTTTAAACAAGCTGAGGCAAAGGGCAAGGGAAATCTTTAGAGGACCTTGTAACAGTAGTAGCAATTGAAGCACCCAATTCTTAAATATTGTAAAAGAAAGTGTATCAGTGACTCTGGTAAGATGTTTGGAAAATAAAGATGTTCTATTAAGATTATATCTTGAATTGTTGTGCATTTTAATTATTCATGCACAGTATGCCTCCCCCCAACCTCAAATCTCATCAGACACAACCTCTTTTAGATTTACAGAGGAAGCAAATATGAAGAAAATAAAGTTCTCCATTCCTGCATCCCATTCCCACGTTTTCTAGTTGATTGAGGCAAAATGATATCCCCAGAGAACACATGTGTAATTTGGTACATATTTTTTTCAGCTAAGCCACTCCTTGGTCAAATTACTGACACATCAGTTTATACTTGCCCTTTCCACCTGACACAGACAGCAGCCAGAGATTTGGTTCAGTGAATTTGGGGCTTAGAAAGGCAGAGTTTGTAGTGCTGCAAGTCACAGAAGGTCATTCTGATACACTCGTATACTTGTTAATCACTTGAATAGGGAGATTTGAACAGTCTACTCCTTTCTTTTTTCAGGTCTGCTCTTAGGACCTCTGACATACAAATGAATGCCAGAGTGCTTAGGAGCTCAACTTTTACTTCATCTGTTATTAACCTTCAACCACAGGACAGTAACATCTGTTCCTTTTATCCCAATTTTACGTGCGGCATTCTTAGCCATATCTACACTGTGTTTTTATGCACATCATCATACCCTGTTATAGGGCGATAAAGACCCTACTATGGTAGAATTGGGAGTGGATTGAGGGATTAGGACAAAAGGATGTAGAAAACCGCAGATCTAGAGATGCATAGCTATTCTAATAACCTAGGAAGAGAGGTGCATTTCTCCGTCATCAATGACTGAACACTCCTTGTGTTAGTAAGTATTGAATCCATAAAGTTACATACAAACATATAGCCCTTGCCTTCAGGCCAAGCTGTAGTTATGAAGAAGGCTTGAAGCAATCATAGATTTAACATTTGTGGTTCCAGCTGTTCAGGACCAATTCCCAAACTCCACAACATCTAACAATTTGTAATTTTGCTAGGACACAGTTTGATGCTTAGGTTTTAAGGCGGTGTGCTAGATGTTATCAAGAGGTTTCTAAGTAGCCCTGTGTCTCCATTGGGTTGAGTAGCTGGGTTGAAAGGATCATGAAGAGATGAAGAAATGGCTGTGAAAAGGCAACTAGCTAGCCTCGGTGATAGTAAGCAAAGGTATACAAACACACTAAGGAAGTTACGCTTTGTATTGTCAAAAGTTTCAGTTTTGTGTAAGGTTGTGATTCACGGGCAGTTAATCCCCATCGCTAAAATTAAATCCTTTTTTATTCAGTTCAAATAGATACTCTGTGGAAGACATTTTGGCTCTTTCGGCTAGCAGAAAATGTGAGGCTTCTTCGGGTTTTTCCTGTTGTTTCATGGGAGCATCTTCCCTAAAACACTGCAAAACAAAGTTTTCAGGATGATGTGGCAGAGAAAGCACTGATCTCGGCTTCAGGAGCTGAAGTCCCTGGTCCTGACTGTGCCACTAACAGATTGTGGGACTTCAGACAAGTACATTCCTTTCTCGGGGTTCTTCTTTTTTTTTTTTTGAGACAGAGTCTTGCTCTGTCGCCCAGGCTGGAGTGCAGTGGCCGGATCTCAGCTCACTGCAAGCTCCGCCTCCCGGGTTCACGCCATTCTCCTGCCTCAGCCTCCGGAGTAGCTAGGACTACAGTCGCCCGCCACCTCGCCCGGCTAGTTTTTTGTATTTTTTTTTTTTTAGTAGAGACGGGGTTTCACCGTGTTAGCTAGGATGGTCTCGATCTCCTGACCACGTGATCCGCCCGTCTCGGCCTCCCAAAGTGCTGGGATTACAGGCTTGAGCCACCGCGCCCGGCCTCTCGGGGTTCTTCTTAAAGTCAAATGGACAGCGTGAGAAGGATCACAATGAACCAGTGACCAACTTCACGATTAAAACCTAAGACTTCAGGGACGGACATCTGTCCGTTCCCGGCTACACCTCCTGCCCATCTGGCCCACCGCAAACTGCGCGAAGCCACTCTCCACCGTCCCCACCGTTTAGGCCTCGCGCTAAACCGTTGGTCGTTAACATCTCCCCCGCAATGGGCGGGGCGGAGGGCTTCAGCTTCCGGCGGCAAATAGCAAGGCGGCGCGTGGCGGTGCCCACTGGACTCAGCGCGGGCCTGCCCACGCACCCGCCCACCGAGCGCCGGACAGTGTCTACCGACGTTGAAGGGCTTCGCAGCCCCAGCAGTGAACACTGGGAAGCCCCCAGCCCCAGCAGTGAACACTGGGAAGCCCCCAAAAGACTCTGCGGGGCCGAGGAGACCAGTTCGGAGTGGGGGATGGGAAGATAAACCGAACTATTTATGCTAATCAGTGCGTGATTCCCTTATGGGGATTGGCCAGGGTTTTACCCTAGTAGCCAATCACTTCACAACAAGGGTGGGCCAGTTGAGCTCTCTCACACTCATTGGTCGAGAAGTTGCGGCGCAATGGAAGGACTTAAACCGAGAGTATCCGGGA
>NW_022325322.1:0-2865 GCF_002776525.5 Piliocolobus tephrosceles | reverse complement strand
TCCCGGATACTCTCGGTTTAAGTCCTTCCATTGCGCCGCAACTTCTCGACCAATGAGTGTGAGAGAGCTCAACTGGCCCACCCTTGTTGTGAAGTGATTGGCTACTAGGGTAAAACCCTGGCCAATCCCCATAAGGGAATCACGCACTGATTAGCATAAATAGTTCGGTTTATCTTCCCATCCCCCACTCCGAACTGGTCTCCTCGGCCCCGCAGAGTCTTTTGGGGGCTTCCCAGTGTTCACTGCTGGGGCTGGGGGCTTCCCAGTGTTCACTGCTGGGGCTGCGAAGCCCTTCAACGTCGGTAGACACTGTCCGGCGCTCGGTGGGCGGGTGCGTGGGCAGGCCCGCGCTGAGTCCAGTGGGCACCGCCACGCGCCGCCTTGCTATTTGCCGCCGGAAGCTGAAGCCCTCCGCCCCGCCCATTGCGGGGGAGATGTTAACGACCAACGGTTTAGCGCGAGGCCTAAACGGTGGGGACGGTGGAGAGTGGCTTCGCGCAGTTTGCGGTGGGCCAGATGGGCAGGAGGTGTAGCCGGGAACGGACAGATGTCCGTCCCTGAAGTCTTAGGTTTTAATCGTGAAGTTGGTCACTGGTTCATTGTGATCCTTCTCACGCTGTCCATTTGACTTTAAGAAGAACCCCGAGAGGCCGGGCGCGGTGGCTCAAGCCTGTAATCCCAGCACTTTGGGAGGCCGAGACGGGCGGATCACGTGGTCAGGAGATCGAGACCATCCTAGCTAACACGGTGAAACCCCGTCTCTACTAAAAAAAAAAAAATACAAAAAACTAGCCGGGCGAGGTGGCGGGCGACTGTAGTCCTAGCTACTCCGGAGGCTGAGGCAGGAGAATGGCGTGAACCCGGGAGGCGGAGCTTGCAGTGAGCTGAGATCCGGCCACTGCACTCCAGCCTGGGCGACAGAGCAAGACTCTGTCTCAAAAAAAAAAAAAGAAGAACCCCGAGAAAGGAATGTACTTGTCTGAAGTCCCACAATCTGTTAGTGGCACAGTCAGGACCAGGGACTTCAGCTCCTGAAGCCGAGATCAGTGCTTTCTCTGCCACATCATCCTGAAAACTTTGTTTTGCAGTGTTTTAGGGAAGATGCTCCCATGAAACAACAGGAAAAACCCGAAGAAGCCTCACATTTTCTGCTAGCCGAAAGAGCCAAAATGTCTTCCACAGAGTATCTATTTGAACTGAATAAAAAAGGATTTAATTTTAGCGATGGGGATTAACTGCCCGTGAATCACAACCTTACACAAAACTGAAACTTTTGACAATACAAAGCGTAACTTCCTTAGTGTGTTTGTATACCTTTGCTTACTATCACCGAGGCTAGCTAGTTGCCTTTTCACAGCCATTTCTTCATCTCTTCATGATCCTTTCAACCCAGCTACTCAACCCAATGGAGACACAGGGCTACTTAGAAACCTCTTGATAACATCTAGCACACCGCCTTAAAACCTAAGCATCAAACTGTGTCCTAGCAAAATTACAAATTGTTAGATGTTGTGGAGTTTGGGAATTGGTCCTGAACAGCTGGAACCACAAATGTTAAATCTATGATTGCTTCAAGCCTTCTTCATAACTACAGCTTGGCCTGAAGGCAAGGGCTATATGTTTGTATGTAACTTTATGGATTCAATACTTACTAACACAAGGAGTGTTCAGTCATTGATGACGGAGAAATGCACCTCTCTTCCTAGGTTATTAGAATAGCTATGCATCTCTAGATCTGCGGTTTTCTACATCCTTTTGTCCTAATCCCTCAATCCACTCCCAATTCTACCATAGTAGGGTCTTTATCGCCCTATAACAGGGTATGATGATGTGCATAAAAACACAGTGTAGATATGGCTAAGAATGCCGCACGTAAAATTGGGATAAAAGGAACAGATGTTACTGTCCTGTGGTTGAAGGTTAATAACAGATGAAGTAAAAGTTGAGCTCCTAAGCACTCTGGCATTCATTTGTATGTCAGAGGTCCTAAGAGCAGACCTGAAAAAAGAAAGGAGTAGACTGTTCAAATCTCCCTATTCAAGTGATTAACAAGTATACGAGTGTATCAGAATGACCTTCTGTGACTTGCAGCACTACAAACTCTGCCTTTCTAAGCCCCAAATTCACTGAACCAAATCTCTGGCTGCTGTCTGTGTCAGGTGGAAAGGGCAAGTATAAACTGATGTGTCAGTAATTTGACCAAGGAGTGGCTTAGCTGAAAAAAATATGTACCAAATTACACATGTGTTCTCTGGGGATATCATTTTGCCTCAATCAACTAGAAAACGTGGGAATGGGATGCAGGAATGGAGAACTTTATTTTCTTCATATTTGCTTCCTCTGTAAATCTAAAAGAGGTTGTGTCTGATGAGATTTGAGGTTGGGGGGAGGCATACTGTGCATGAATAATTAAAATGCACAACAATTCAAGATATAATCTTAATAGAACATCTTTATTTTCCAAACATCTTACCAGAGTCACTGATACACTTTCTTTTACAATATTTAAGAATTGGGTGCTTCAATTGCTACTACTGTTACAAGGTCCTCTAAAGATTTCCCTTGCCCTTTGCCTCAGCTTGTTTAAACTGACCATTAAGATATTAAAAGAGGCCGGACGCGGTGGCTCAAGCCTGGAATCCCAGCACTTTGGGAGGCCGAGACGGGCGGATCACGAGGTCAGCAGATGGAGACCATCCTGGCTAACACGGTGAAACCCCGTCTCTACTAAAAAATACAAAAAAACTAGCCAGGCGAGATGGCAGCCGCCTATAGTCCCAGCTGCTGGGGAGGCTGAGGCAGGAGAATGGCATGAACCCGGGAGGCGGAGCTTGCAGTGAGCTGAGATCTGGCCACTGCACTCCA
>NW_022325320.1:0-4658 GCF_002776525.5 Piliocolobus tephrosceles | reverse complement strand
AAATCATTTAAAAGTCTGAATTTAGGAGCTAGATACATGCATAAATACACATATGATAATGTGCTCAAAGATGTCTCTTTTCTAATGCTTTCAAAACCTCAAGCTAATGTAAGCACCTCTGTACCTCAGTTCCATGGTGCTGTTATATAAGCGGATCCAATTTCCTGTGCTACCAACATTACTCTCCTCACTTTACTGTAAGATTTTAGAACTGACTTGGTTGAGGTCCCATGGCAATGGGAAAAATACCCTCCTGCTTCCCTCCTATTCTCTTTGCCTTTTCTTTCTTTCTGCTTTTCCATACTCAACACTTATTTTGTGACCCCAATGTGTCTTTTTTTCTTTTTTGAGACAGAGTCTTGCTCTGTCACCCGGGCTGGAGTGCAGTGGCCGGATCTCAGCTCACTGCAAGCTCCGCCTCCCGGGTTTACACCATTCTCCTGCCTCAGCCTCCAGAGTAGCTGGGACTACAGGCGCCCACCACCTCGCCTGGCTAGTTTTTTGTATTTTTAGTAGAGACGGGGTTTCACCGTGTTAGCCAGGATGGTCTCGTTCTCCTGACCTCGTGATCCACCCATCTCGGCCTCCCAAAGTGCTGGGATTACAGGCTTGAGCCACCGCGCCCAGCCCCCAATGTGTCTTAAATCAGTTTTTAACTGCCCCTTAAATTATTTCCATGTCACAGCATTTAAAAATGATGGTTCATGACAAAGCTGCTGGGGATAAAGTAAAAGGTTCAATTCCTTTTGTCACATAAGATTGACGTGCAGATGCAAAATGGTTATTTGATGACTTTTACATTCAACTCTCTAACTACAGAGTAAAACTAATCTAGCCCTGTAGTTCTAAAATGATTAGAGAGAGGCAAGTTTGGAAATAGTCATCTTTTATATATATATATATGGTTTTGGTTTTTTTTGAGACGGAATTTCTTGTTGCCCAGGCTGGAGTGCAACGGCTTGATCTCGGCTCGCTGCAATCTCCACCTCCAAGGTTCAAGTGAGCCTCCGGAATAGCTGGGATTACAGGCATGTGCCACCATGCCTGGCTAATTTCCTATTTTTAGTAGAGACGGGGTTTCTCCATGTTGGTCAGGCTAGTCTTGGAACTCCTGACCTCAGGTGATCCGCCTGCCCTGGCCTCCCAAAGTGCTGGGATTACAGGTGTGAGCCACCGGGCCGGCCCTTTTCTTTTTATATCTTAATGGTCAGTTTAAACAAGCTGAGGCAAAGGGCAAGGGAAATCTTTATAGGACCTTGTAACAGTAGTAGCAATTGAAGCACCCAACTCTTAAGTGTTGTAAAAGAAAGTATATTAGTACTCTGGTAAGATGTTTGGAAAATAAAGATGTTCTAATTGATTTGTTTTTCTATGACCACCAGAGCGAGCACAAAAGAACCAGCGGGTAGGCAAGGATAGGAGCAAAACTGCAAATTTATTTTTGGTCACCTAGCTTCAGGGAAGAAGGTGGGTAGGGAGAGGTCTGTCGGCCTCCGGCAAAGGAGGCCAAGAGAGTCGCCCTGTGGAGCTCTCGGACGGAGTTCCTAATGCAGTCCCGAAAGGAGTGGGGGGCTGGGAAGTCCGCGCGGGATGCTCACCGGGAGTGGCTTTTCTAGGAGTAGGAGGGCAATAGGCGGGGCACGGGCGTGTCGGGGGTCGTTCCACAGGTGCGACCAGGTAAATCTTGGTCTCTTCAGATTGACGTCACCTGGCGCATGCCCGGTTGGTCTGCACCTTCCCGGGCGCCGGCTGCATTTTCGCGCACGCGGGAAAAGTTGGTGATGAAGAACCCGGAAGTGCGCCATCTTGCCTTCGTTCATCCAAACCTCGAGCAATGATAGAAGGCCCTTCGTTGCACTCTGTCTTTCCAATGTGGCAATTTGCTCAGTTTATTCTTTTTACACAGATAGCATCATTATTTCCCATGTATGTTGTGGGATACATTAAACCAAGCAAATTTCAGAAGATCATTTATGTGAACATGATTTCAGTTATCCTTAGTTTCATTTTGATGTTTGGAAATGTAATGTACTTATCTTCCTATTATTCTTCATCTTTGTTAATGACGTGGGCAATAATTCTAAAGATAAATAAAATTTAAAAACTGGGAGTATCTGAACTCAACTTGTGGCTAATTCAAGGTAGTCCCTGGTGGTCTAGTGGTTAGGATTCGGCTATTAAGCGAAAAGTTGGTGATGAAGAACCCGGAAGTGCGCCATCTTGCCTCCGTTCGTCTAAACAGTAATAAGATTGTATCTTGAACTGTTGTGCATTTTAATTATTCATGCACAGTATGCCTCCCCCAACCCCAAATCTCATCAGACACAATCTCTTGAGATTTACAGAGGGAGCAAATACGAAGAAAACAAAGTTCTCCATTCCTGCATCCCATTCCCACGTTTTCTAGTTGACTGAGGCAAAATGATATCCCCAGAGAACACATGTGTAATGTGGTACATATTGTTTTCAGCTAAGCCACTCCTTGGTCAAATTACTGACACATCAGTTTATACTTGCCCTTTCCACCTGACACAGATAGCAGCCAGAGATTTGGTTCAGTGAATTTAGGACTTAGAAAGGCAGAGTTTGTAGTGCTGCAAGTCACAGAAGGTCATTCTGATACACTCGTATACTTGTTAATCACTTGAATAGCGAGATTTGAACAATCTACTCCTTTCTTTTTTCAGGCCTGCTCCTAGGACCTCTGACATACAAATGAATGCCAGCGTGCTCAGGAGCTCAACTTTCACTTCATCTGTTATTAACCTTCAACCACAGGACAGTAACATCTGTTCCTTTTATCCCAATTTTACATGCGACATTCTTAGCCATATTTACAGTGTTGTTTTTTTTTTTTCTTTGAGGTGGAGTTTCACTCTTGTTGCCCAGGGTGGAGTACAGTGGCACCTTCTTGGCTCACAGAAACCTCCGCCTCCCAGATTCAAGCGATTCTCCTGCCTCAGCCTCCTGAGTAGCTGGGATTACAGGCATGCGCCACTATGGCTGGCTAATTTTGTATTTTTAGTAGAGACGGGGTTTCTCCATGTTGGTCAGGCTGGTCTCGAACTCCGACCTCAGTTAATCCACCCACCTCGGCCTCCCAAAGTGCTAGGATTACAGGCGTGAGCCATGGTGCCCGGCCTACACTGTGTTTTTATGCATATCATTATACCCTGTTGTAGGGCTATAAAGATCCTACTATGGTAGAATTGGCAGTAGGTTGAGGGATTAGGACAAAAGGATGTAGAAAACCGCAGATCTAGAGATGCATAGCTATTCTCATAACCTAGGAAGAGAGGTACGTTTCTCCGTCATCAATAGCTAAACACTCCTTCTGCTTGTAAGTATTGAATCCACAAAGTTACTATATGCAAACATATAGCCCTTGCCTTCAGGCCAAGCCGTAGTTATGCAGAAGGCTTGAAAAAATCACAGATTTAACATTTGTGGTTCCAGCTGTTCAGGACCAATTCCCAAACTCCACGACATGTAACCATCTCTAATTTTGCTAGGACACAGTTTGATGCTTAGGTTTTAAGGCTGGTGTGCCAGACGTTATCAAGTGGTTTGTGAGAGTAGCCCTATGTCTCCATTGGGTAGAGTAGCTGGGTCGTAAGGATCACGAAGAGATTAAGAAATGACTGAAAAGCCAACTAGCTAGCCTCGGTGATAGTAAGCAAAAGTATACAAACACACTAAGGAAGTTACCCTTTGTATTGTCAAAGGTTTCAGTTTTGTGTAAGGTTGTGATTCATGCAGAGTTAATCCCCATCACTAAAATCCTTTTTGATTTGCTGCAAATAGATAATCTGTGGAAGACATTTTGGCTTTTCTCGCTAGCAGAAAATGTGAGGCTTCTTCAGGTTTTTCCTGTTCATTGTTTCATGGGAGCATCTTCCCCAAAACATTGCAAAACTCAAAAGTTTTCAGATTGATGTGGCAGAGAAAGCACTGATCTCGGCTTCAGGAGCTAAATTTTCTAGTCCTAACTGTGCCACTAACAGACTGTGGGACTTCAGACAAATAGATTCCTTTCTCGGGTTTCTTCTTATGTCAAACGGACAGCGACAAAAGGATCATGATGAACCAGGGACCAACTTCACGATTAAAACCTAAGACTTCAGGGACAGACATCTGTCCGTTCCCGGTTCCCGGCTACACCTCCGGCCCGCCTGGCCCACCGCGAACTGCGCGAAACCCCTCTCCACCGTCGCCAGGCCCGTGGCCTCGCGCGAAGACGTTGGTCGTTAACATCTCCCTCGCAATGGGCGGGGCGGAGGGCTTCAGCTTCCGGGGGCAAATAGCGAGGCGGCGCGTGGCGGTACCCACTGTCGTCAGCGCGGGCCTGCCCACGCACCCGCCCACCGCGCGCCGGACAGTGTCTACCCACGTCGAAGGACTTCCCAGCCCTAGCAGTGAACACTGGGAAGTCCCCAAAAGGCTCTGCAGGGCCGAGGAGACCAGTTCAGAGTGGGGGAGGGGAAGAGAAACTGAACTATTTATGCTGATCAGTGCATGCTTCCTTTGTGGAGATTGGCCAGGGTTTTACTCTAGTAACCAATCACTTCATAACAAGGGTGGGACAGTTGAGATCTTTCACATTCATTGGTTGAGAAGTTGCGGCGCAATGGAAGGACTTAAACCGAGAGTATCCGGGA
>NW_022325319.1:0-4658 GCF_002776525.5 Piliocolobus tephrosceles | reverse complement strand
TCCCGGATACTCTCGGTTTAAGTCCTTCCATTGCGCCGCAACTTCTCAACCAATGAATGTGAAAGATCTCAACTGTCCCACCCTTGTTATGAAGTGATTGGTTACTAGAGTAAAACCCTGGCCAATCTCCACAAAGGAAGCATGCACTGATCAGCATAAATAGTTCAGTTTCTCTTCCCCTCCCCCACTCTGAACTGGTCTCCTCGGCCCTGCAGAGCCTTTTGGGGACTTCCCAGTGTTCACTGCTAGGGCTGGGAAGTCCTTCGACGTGGGTAGACACTGTCCGGCGCGCGGTGGGCGGGTGCGTGGGCAGGCCCGCGCTGACGACAGTGGGTACCGCCACGCGCCGCCTCGCTATTTGCCCCCGGAAGCTGAAGCCCTCCGCCCCGCCCATTGCGAGGGAGATGTTAACGACCAACGTCTTCGCGCGAGGCCACGGGCCTGGCGACGGTGGAGAGGGGTTTCGCGCAGTTCGCGGTGGGCCAGGCGGGCCGGAGGTGTAGCCGGGAACCGGGAACGGACAGATGTCTGTCCCTGAAGTCTTAGGTTTTAATCGTGAAGTTGGTCCCTGGTTCATCATGATCCTTTTGTCGCTGTCCGTTTGACATAAGAAGAAACCCGAGAAAGGAATCTATTTGTCTGAAGTCCCACAGTCTGTTAGTGGCACAGTTAGGACTAGAAAATTTAGCTCCTGAAGCCGAGATCAGTGCTTTCTCTGCCACATCAATCTGAAAACTTTTGAGTTTTGCAATGTTTTGGGGAAGATGCTCCCATGAAACAATGAACAGGAAAAACCTGAAGAAGCCTCACATTTTCTGCTAGCGAGAAAAGCCAAAATGTCTTCCACAGATTATCTATTTGCAGCAAATCAAAAAGGATTTTAGTGATGGGGATTAACTCTGCATGAATCACAACCTTACACAAAACTGAAACCTTTGACAATACAAAGGGTAACTTCCTTAGTGTGTTTGTATACTTTTGCTTACTATCACCGAGGCTAGCTAGTTGGCTTTTCAGTCATTTCTTAATCTCTTCGTGATCCTTACGACCCAGCTACTCTACCCAATGGAGACATAGGGCTACTCTCACAAACCACTTGATAACGTCTGGCACACCAGCCTTAAAACCTAAGCATCAAACTGTGTCCTAGCAAAATTAGAGATGGTTACATGTCGTGGAGTTTGGGAATTGGTCCTGAACAGCTGGAACCACAAATGTTAAATCTGTGATTTTTTCAAGCCTTCTGCATAACTACGGCTTGGCCTGAAGGCAAGGGCTATATGTTTGCATATAGTAACTTTGTGGATTCAATACTTACAAGCAGAAGGAGTGTTTAGCTATTGATGACGGAGAAACGTACCTCTCTTCCTAGGTTATGAGAATAGCTATGCATCTCTAGATCTGCGGTTTTCTACATCCTTTTGTCCTAATCCCTCAACCTACTGCCAATTCTACCATAGTAGGATCTTTATAGCCCTACAACAGGGTATAATGATATGCATAAAAACACAGTGTAGGCCGGGCACCATGGCTCACGCCTGTAATCCTAGCACTTTGGGAGGCCGAGGTGGGTGGATTAACTGAGGTCGGAGTTCGAGACCAGCCTGACCAACATGGAGAAACCCCGTCTCTACTAAAAATACAAAATTAGCCAGCCATAGTGGCGCATGCCTGTAATCCCAGCTACTCAGGAGGCTGAGGCAGGAGAATCGCTTGAATCTGGGAGGCGGAGGTTTCTGTGAGCCAAGAAGGTGCCACTGTACTCCACCCTGGGCAACAAGAGTGAAACTCCACCTCAAAGAAAAAAAAAAAACAACACTGTAAATATGGCTAAGAATGTCGCATGTAAAATTGGGATAAAAGGAACAGATGTTACTGTCCTGTGGTTGAAGGTTAATAACAGATGAAGTGAAAGTTGAGCTCCTGAGCACGCTGGCATTCATTTGTATGTCAGAGGTCCTAGGAGCAGGCCTGAAAAAAGAAAGGAGTAGATTGTTCAAATCTCGCTATTCAAGTGATTAACAAGTATACGAGTGTATCAGAATGACCTTCTGTGACTTGCAGCACTACAAACTCTGCCTTTCTAAGTCCTAAATTCACTGAACCAAATCTCTGGCTGCTATCTGTGTCAGGTGGAAAGGGCAAGTATAAACTGATGTGTCAGTAATTTGACCAAGGAGTGGCTTAGCTGAAAACAATATGTACCACATTACACATGTGTTCTCTGGGGATATCATTTTGCCTCAGTCAACTAGAAAACGTGGGAATGGGATGCAGGAATGGAGAACTTTGTTTTCTTCGTATTTGCTCCCTCTGTAAATCTCAAGAGATTGTGTCTGATGAGATTTGGGGTTGGGGGAGGCATACTGTGCATGAATAATTAAAATGCACAACAGTTCAAGATACAATCTTATTACTGTTTAGACGAACGGAGGCAAGATGGCGCACTTCCGGGTTCTTCATCACCAACTTTTCGCTTAATAGCCGAATCCTAACCACTAGACCACCAGGGACTACCTTGAATTAGCCACAAGTTGAGTTCAGATACTCCCAGTTTTTAAATTTTATTTATCTTTAGAATTATTGCCCACGTCATTAACAAAGATGAAGAATAATAGGAAGATAAGTACATTACATTTCCAAACATCAAAATGAAACTAAGGATAACTGAAATCATGTTCACATAAATGATCTTCTGAAATTTGCTTGGTTTAATGTATCCCACAACATACATGGGAAATAATGATGCTATCTGTGTAAAAAGAATAAACTGAGCAAATTGCCACATTGGAAAGACAGAGTGCAACGAAGGGCCTTCTATCATTGCTCGAGGTTTGGATGAACGAAGGCAAGATGGCGCACTTCCGGGTTCTTCATCACCAACTTTTCCCGCGTGCGCGAAAATGCAGCCGGCGCCCGGGAAGGTGCAGACCAACCGGGCATGCGCCAGGTGACGTCAATCTGAAGAGACCAAGATTTACCTGGTCGCACCTGTGGAACGACCCCCGACACGCCCGTGCCCCGCCTATTGCCCTCCTACTCCTAGAAAAGCCACTCCCGGTGAGCATCCCGCGCGGACTTCCCAGCCCCCCACTCCTTTCGGGACTGCATTAGGAACTCCGTCCGAGAGCTCCACAGGGCGACTCTCTTGGCCTCCTTTGCCGGAGGCCGACAGACCTCTCCCTACCCACCTTCTTCCCTGAAGCTAGGTGACCAAAAATAAATTTGCAGTTTTGCTCCTATCCTTGCCTACCCGCTGGTTCTTTTGTGCTCGCTCTGGTGGTCATAGAAAAACAAATCAATTAGAACATCTTTATTTTCCAAACATCTTACCAGAGTACTAATATACTTTCTTTTACAACACTTAAGAGTTGGGTGCTTCAATTGCTACTACTGTTACAAGGTCCTATAAAGATTTCCCTTGCCCTTTGCCTCAGCTTGTTTAAACTGACCATTAAGATATAAAAAGAAAAGGGCCGGCCCGGTGGCTCACACCTGTAATCCCAGCACTTTGGGAGGCCAGGGCAGGCGGATCACCTGAGGTCAGGAGTTCCAAGACTAGCCTGACCAACATGGAGAAACCCCGTCTCTACTAAAAATAGGAAATTAGCCAGGCATGGTGGCACATGCCTGTAATCCCAGCTATTCCGGAGGCTCACTTGAACCTTGGAGGTGGAGATTGCAGCGAGCCGAGATCAAGCCGTTGCACTCCAGCCTGGGCAACAAGAAATTCCGTCTCAAAAAAAACCAAAACCATATATATATATATAAAAGATGACTATTTCCAAACTTGCCTCTCTCTAATCATTTTAGAACTACAGGGCTAGATTAGTTTTACTCTGTAGTTAGAGAGTTGAATGTAAAAGTCATCAAATAACCATTTTGCATCTGCACGTCAATCTTATGTGACAAAAGGAATTGAACCTTTTACTTTATCCCCAGCAGCTTTGTCATGAACCATCATTTTTAAATGCTGTGACATGGAAATAATTTAAGGGGCAGTTAAAAACTGATTTAAGACACATTGGGGGCTGGGCGCGGTGGCTCAAGCCTGTAATCCCAGCACTTTGGGAGGCCGAGATGGGTGGATCACGAGGTCAGGAGAACGAGACCATCCTGGCTAACACGGTGAAACCCCGTCTCTACTAAAAATACAAAAAACTAGCCAGGCGAGGTGGTGGGCGCCTGTAGTCCCAGCTACTCTGGAGGCTGAGGCAGGAGAATGGTGTAAACCCGGGAGGCGGAGCTTGCAGTGAGCTGAGATCCGGCCACTGCACTCCAGCCCGGGTGACAGAGCAAGACTCTGTCTCAAAAAAGAAAAAAAGACACATTGGGGTCACAAAATAAGTGTTGAGTATGGAAAAGCAGAAAGAAAGAAAAGGCAAAGAGAATAGGAGGGAAGCAGGAGGGTATTTTTCCCATTGCCATGGGACCTCAACCAAGTCAGTTCTAAAATCTTACAGTAAAGTGAGGAGAGTAATGTTGGTAGCACAGGAAATTGGATCCGCTTATATAACAGCACCATGGAACTGAGGTACAGAGGTGCTTACATTAGCTTGAGGTTTTGAAAGCATTAGAAAAGAGACATCTTTGAGCACATTATCATATGTGTATTTATGCATGTATCTAGCTCCTAAATTCAGACTTTTAAATGATTT
>NW_022325318.1:10783-16638 GCF_002776525.5 Piliocolobus tephrosceles | reverse complement strand
AGGATTAAGATAAATGTGGGCATAATTAGGTGTATTGACATGCCTTTGATACATCAAATTAAGGAGGAAACCCCACTAAATCCAGTCAAGCAGTTTCGTAAGATCTTCACAAAATGTCTCTACTTATGGAATCGTGGAGTTTAGTTCTGCTGAAGTGTATACCGTTAGCACTTTGGTTTATCAATATTTGATTAGCTGAAATGATGGATAGAAGGATAGCCTGGTTATAGACAGTAGGCAGAAGGAGGTGGAGGGGTTATAGTAATATAAGATCAAGAATTACAAGCCCGGTACCACCAGGTACTACATTATATAAGGAACAAGGTTCTAATGTTTCCTTAACAGCAAACCAGTCCAGTTACGGTGGCCCAGCCAGCCAGCAGCTGAGTGGTGATTATGGAGGCGGATGTGGTGGCCAGAGCAGCATGAGTGGATACGGTAAGCCTGTTTTTGTTTTTTTAATATACTTAGAATAAGTTTTAGGCAGATTTCTTTAGTTGGGAAGATGCAGGCTCCTTTTTGGTGAAATCGGGTTTTTAACATGTATGCTTTCAATCCAAATGTAACTGTTTTTACTAGCTTAATTTTCAGAAACAATCATTGGGGGGGGAAGTGTTCTGTGAATTAAAAACTAGTCATTGCAGCCGGCTGGGAATAGTGGCTCATGCCTGTAATCCCAGCACTTTGGGAGGCCGAGGCAGGTGGATCACGACGAGGTCAGGAGATTGAGACCACCCTGGCTAACATGGTGAAACCCCGTCTCTACTAAAAATACAAAAAAATTAGCCAGGCATGGTGGTGGGCGCCTGTAGTCGCAGCTGCTGGGGAGGCTGAGGCAGGCGAGTGGCGTGAATCCAGGAGGCGGCGCTTGCAGTGAGTAGAGATCACATCACGCTACTACACTCCAGCCTGGGCAACAGAGCGAGACTCCATCTCAAAAAAAAAAAAAAAAAAAAAAAAAAACTAGTCATTGCAATTTTGGTGGAATACTGTCGAGCCAGAAAATATCTGCCTCCATTTATTAAAACGTTAAAGTTGTTCACTTTTTTGTCTTTTGGTTAGCATTAAATCAATTTTAGATGGAGGGAGAATTTGAAATAGTAGAATGGTGGTTGAGTTCAGGACCATATGTATTAGTCAGTTAACCTAGGATTGGTTTTATTTATTTTTTTTCAATTGGTCTAAAGAATGGTGATTTTGTTATTATAATCTTACCCCACAAAATCCTTTTGCAGACCAAGTTTTACAGGAAAACTCCAGTGATTTTTCAATCAAACATTGCATAGGTATTTTCTCAAAAAATGTAATTTAAATTCTCAATAGCAAATATTGATATGTTGTAATAATACTTTCTGTAGCAGTCAATGACTCTGACTTAACTCCATGGAGGCTGCCATTTGGGCACAGTGAGTTGCCTTTAGTCCAACGTGGTTGTCACACTTCCTGCCCACCATGAATAGGAAAAGCAAGAGACTTCTCCTGTGTTTCCTTTTCCCAAATGCCATTTGAGGGACACATTGTGAATGTTTATGGTAAATGTTTTAAAAAGATGTCTTGTTTAGCTTTAAAAATACGAAGTAATTTTGCAAATTTTGAAAAATACTACTTTTCCTTTGAACTTAATTGTTCACGTTGATCCTGAAGAATCCGTTAAAATGGTAGCACAAGAGTCTGGCAAGTTGGTTCTGCAGAGAAAAGGGGTTAATTGAGGCTTGTTTAGCGTCGGGATTCCCCTTTCCCAAACATGCGTCTCACCACTTGGACAGCAGCCATTTGTACTTGTATACTTTTTAAACTTTTTCTTGGAATACTGTATTTTATTGGACTGGTAGTCTGACGTTACTCCTAACTTGTCAAATTGATCTCTGTGCAGGTAACCAAGGAGCAATGAACAGCAGCTACTACAGTAGTGGAAGCCGTGCATCTATGGACGTGAATGGAATGGGAGGGATGTCTAGTATGTCCAGTATGAGTGGTGGATGGGGAATGTAATTGCTCGATCCTGATCACTGACTCTTGGTCAACTTTTTTTTTAAAAGAAAAAAAAACTTCAGTTTAACAGTTTCTGCAATACAAGCTTGTGATTTATGCTTACTCTCTAAGTGGAAATCAGGATTGTTATGAGGACTTAAGGCCCAGTAGTTTTGAATTTTTGATCCTACTATCTAGGATGTAACAGTAAAGCTGAGTAAACTATAACTGTTAAACTTAAGTTCCAGCTTTTCTCAAGTTAGTTATAGGATATACTTAAGCAGTAAGCATATTTAGGTAAAATCAGTTGAATTATGTTAAATGTTGCCCTTTGTCACGTTACATTGAACACTGGATGCATGTTGAAAGACATGCGTTTATTTTTTTGTAAAACTCAATATAGGAGCTGTGCCTACAATTAAAAGTGAAACATTTTGGCATGTTTGTTCTAGTTTCATTTAGTAACCTGTGAGGCACATAAGTTTAAGCTTTTTTTTTTTTTTTAAGTTAATGGGAAAAAGTTGAGATGCAATACCAATACTTTAGGATTTTGGTCTTGGTGTTTGTATGAAATTCTAAGGCCTCGATGTAAATCTTCCATTACAGTGTGATTTCCTTTTAGGTATATTGCGCTAAGTGAAACTTGTCAAATAAATCCTTTTAAAAACTGCACTCTGTCTCATCTGTGCTTCAGTGCCAAGTGAACTGAGTCTTGGTGCTCTGTGCTCACATGGGGCCCAGGGCCACATCTCTGGCTGTGGCAGAGCGGCTTGGCAGTTGAGGCTGTTGTATAGATGTCTCCAGCTCACAGATGGTTCCCTCCCCCCGTCCCTAGGAGGAGTCCTACTCTTGTCTCAGGCTGGATTGCAGTGGTGTGATCTCCACTCACCTGCAATCTTCACCTCAGGCTGAAGCCATTCTTCTGCCTCAGCCTCCCAAGTAGCTGGGGTTACAGGCACCCGCCATCACTCCAGGCTAATTTTTTTTGTATTTTTAGTAGACACTGGGTTTCACAATGTTGGCCAGGCTGGTCTCCAACTCCTGACCTCGTGTGAGCTGCCCACCTCGGCCTCCCAAAGTGCTGGGATTATAGGCTTGAGCCACTGTGCCCAACCTTCACAGATAGTTTTCAAATTGAGGTTTTGAATTTTGTATTTTTGGCTCATTCCTAAAAATTCCACTTGGAAGCAAAATTCCATGTAAATCTCCTGAGGTAAAATGATAGTGGTTGAGAGCTAATACGACTAGTTGAAATGAACCCTAAATATATCCCCGTTTTGCTAGTTTGGAGCTCCAAGGTGATGCTGGAAGTATTCAAGCTGCTTTAAAGTAGTCCTGAAATGGCCAGGTGCGGTGGCTCAAGCCTGTAATCCCAGCACGTTGGGAGGCCGAGACGGGCAGATCACGAGGTCAGGAGATAGAGACCATCCTGGCTAACACGGTGAAACCCCATCTCTACTAAAAAATAAAAAAACTAGCCAGGCGTGGTGGCGGGCGCCTGTAGTCCCACCTACTCCGGAGGCTGAGGCAGGAGAATGGCTTAAACCCGGGGGGTGGAGCTTGCAGTGAGCTGAGATCCGGCTACTGCACTCCAGCCTGAGCGACAGAGCGAGACTCCATCTCAAAAAAAAAAAAAAAAAGTAGTCCTGAAAAGTGTGGTCCCAGAGTTCCTTCAGTAGATGCCTAGGGGCACTGCAGTTTGGGAACTGATGCTACTCTTTCATCCCATTAGATTGAAGTCCCTGATAGTGAAATTAGAATGTAGCGTCTGAGCTAGGCTGTCACTTAGGCTTGTGCCCTTTAAACCAAAGTAGATAAGCTTTCTCTTTCATGTGACTACACTGAAGCTTTTCTTGAGTTTGTTGTTGGGTTAGGGCTAGGTAGGGTGGACAGGGTGGCTTAGTATTGGTCATTTCTAACCATCTGCCCACAGGAGCAGTGCATGCAGGAGACATGGAGGGCTTAGCAGATCCTACCTTGCTTGCCCTACCAGGTTGTCCTACTAG
This sequence comes from Piliocolobus tephrosceles, assembly GCF_002776525.5. Classification (NCBI taxonomy): domain Eukaryota; kingdom Metazoa; phylum Chordata; class Mammalia; order Primates; family Cercopithecidae; genus Piliocolobus; species Piliocolobus tephrosceles. The sequence goes on along the minus strand of NW_022325318.1, from coordinate 12,661 downwards.
GACTGGACACTAGCAGAGGGAAGGGTCTGGAATGTGTATTGTTGGTTTTGTCTTCAGCAGGTCTAGAGAGCAGCAGTTTTCAGCGGGGAGGCAGTGTTGAGAGTTGTTGAGCTGTGTTCTAAGCCTGGTTACTGCCCTTGAGATCTTGTGTTGATAGAGTTTGGTATTGAGGCCCAGTATTGAGAAGGTTTGAGGGTTCCTTCTCTGGGTCCTTTAGTTAACTGTGGTACATTTAGGGATAAAGCTTGCTCTGTCAGTGAATAGACTAGAACTAGGAACTCGGAGTAAGGTTAAACTAAATCCAGAGCCATATGGCTTTTAAGAAGTGAGTCTAGGCCAGGCATGGTGGCTCATTCCTGTAATTTCAGCACTTTGGGAGGCTGAGGTGGGCGGATCACCTGAGGTCAGGAGTTTGAGACCAGCCTGGCCAATGTGGTAAAACCCTGTCTCTACTAAAAAATACAAAAATTAGCTGGGTGTGGTGGTGCACACCTGTAATTCCAGCTACTGAGGCAGGGGAGAATCACTTGAACCCGGGAGGCAGAGGTTGCAGTGAACCAAGATCACATCGTCGTACTCTAGTCTGGGTGATGAGCAAAATTTCTGTCTCAAAAAAAAAAGTCTAGAAGCATTATAGTTCTTTGGAATCTTGTGCTCCATAGCTTGTTTGCAGTGACTTAACCTCCTGACCTTGTCCGTTGGAATCTGCATTTTAAACAAAATCCTGACCACTCACCCCTACCTCAGTTGACTTGGGAAGTGCTGTCTTAGAACATCTATCCTTCGTTTCTCAGGCTGGGTAAAGGTGTTATGGCACCAGAACAGAGACTGGAGATTCCAGAGTTAGGGCTTGGAATATGTTTGAGTTTCTGAGTAGGGAAGTTATCTTGACCAAATATTGCCAACTTTGAAAATGGTATGATAGGCCGGGCGCGGTGGCTCAAGCCTGTAATCCCAGCACTTTGGGAGGCCGAGACGGGCGGATCACGAGGTCAGGAAATCGAGACCATCCTGGCTAACACGGTGAAACCCCGTCTCTACCAAAAAAAATACAAAAATCTAGCCGGGCGAGGTGGCGGGCGCCTGTAGTCCCAGCTACTCCGGAGGCTGAGGCAGGAGAATGGCGGGAATCTGGGAGGCGGAGCTTGCAGTGAGCTGAGATCCGGCCACTGCACTCCAGCCCCGGCGATAGAGCGAGACTGTCTCAAAAAAAAAAATAAAAAAGAAAAGAAAATGGTATGATAAATTTTCACTTAAAAACAAGCGTCAGGCACAGAGGTGGGAACCTCCTGCATGTTTTGATTGAGCTGAACAGAATAGAACAGACTTGAAGTAGGGAGAGTGATGGATTATTCTGCTTTTGTGTGTGCAGAAGAGAGCTCAGGCTCAAGTGAACTGACTTGCCTAAGGCTGCCCAGCAAGTTAGGGGTCCAAACTGGGTGTATTGAAAAGGCATAGGCTGGGTGCAGTGGCTCACACTTGTAATCCCAGCACTTTGGGAGGCCAAGGCGGGTGGATCACGAGGTCAGGAGTTCAAGACCAGCCTGGCCAAGATGGTGAAACTCCATCTCTACTAAAAAAATAGAAAAACTGGCCGGGCTCGGTGGCTCAAGCCTGTAATCCCAGCACTTTGGGAGGCCAAGATGGGCGGATCACGAGGTCAGGAGATCAAGACCATCCTGGCTGACATGGTGAAACCCCGTCTCTGCTAAAAAATACAAAAAACAAGCCAGGCGAGGTGGCGGGTGCCTGTAGTCCCAGCTACTCCGGAGGCTGAGGCCGGAGAATGGCGTAAACCCGGGGGCCGGAGCTTGCAGTGAGCTGAGATCCCGCCACTGCACTCCAGCCTGGGCGACAGAGCGAGACTCCATCTCAAAA
>NW_022325318.1:6365-10683 GCF_002776525.5 Piliocolobus tephrosceles | reverse complement strand
CAGAGGTTGCAGTGAGCCGAGATCACGCCACTGCACTCCAGCCTGGGCGACAGAGCGAGACTCGTCTCAAACAAAAAAAAAAGAGAGAAAAAAAGAAAAAGCACAGATGTCATATATGCCAGTTGGGGGTAGTGAGTGATAGGCAGTTTTTTCTGAAAGTTTGGCCCTGTATGAGATGCAGCTGCTACAGTGAGGTGAGGGAAGGGGAGGGCTGCCAATGTGCTTCCCTAATAGGGTTGGAAACCTGCTTGGACATGCTTTGGAGCAGGGCAGACCTCGTCTTGAAGTCTGGCTGCACAGTCCTAAGCTGTATAGGATGGAGGGTGAATCCTTGAGCCTTGCCCAAGCTCCCATCTTTTCCATCTTTAGAGCGGTCTGAGGGAGTGAGTGGCAGAGGAGGAATCTCAGTTGAGGGTGCCATGCAAGCATCTACCAGGGCTGACCAGGTCGTGGAGGAGCCTGCTTCGTGGGAAGAGCCCAGAGGAGGGGTGGGATCCTGAGGCCTGGATTTGGTGGGAAGGGAAGGTAGGGTCGAGGACAAGGTGTATGTGTAGAAGGTAAAGGATGAGGCCTGGAAGACTGACTGCTGGCTGTCTGGACTTAACATTGGCTCTTTGGAGGGGGAGCCTTTGAGGGAGGGACTGGAAGCCAGTCCTAGCACTGCATTTGAAATGTAAAAAATGGCTGCCTGGCAAGTGCCTTTCCACAGGTGTCTCTATCTGTAACCTATCAAACTCCCAATTGTGTGAACTACTCTTGCACTTTGGTGACAGGCTTGGGGTCACTTCCTCTGCCTGTTGATGGGAGGCTGACCCTGCAAACTGCCCTTGGCTCACCAGGCACAGCCCTGCAGGCTCTAGGGCAGCACCAGCAGCCTCCTGGTCACACTGGGCTGGGGAACAAGGGGTACACTGAGGCCTCCTTCAGTAGAGGCTGGAGGTGAGGATGTGGTGGGCTCTTTGGAAGTTGACACAGGCTTCTGCATGTGCCAGAGTGAAAAATAAATGATTTTATTGCAGGGCCAATGACAGGTAGTCACAGGGCATGGAATGGCAGATCTCTTGACTGAAGCAGAGAAGGCACACTGACAGACCCCATGTGTGTCAAATGCTGTGCACAAATCAGGTTTTTAGAAGCGGGGGTGGGAGAGGAAAACTCATTAGCAGAACTGAACTGCTGTAAAATAGGTTAAATTCTTTGAAAAGTGAAAAATGATAGTAGCAAAATCATGAAGTTATATCTGAACCAGAGCCGTGATGTAACCAAGTACGACAGAAGTTTCCATCCAGAGGAGTTAATTCCGAACAAATCACGGAAAGGTAAGAGCTTCTGGTTCCAGCACACTATCTTCTGGAGTGTCAGTGGCCGAGCAAGAAATTTGATTTTTTCCTTTGATTCTCCTGGGAAAGAACACATTTCACAAGCCCCTGGTTGGCCCCTGGAGACCCACAGGGTTTGGCACTGTCCGTGAGGCTGTGTTCCTGAGGATGGATGCATAAGGGTCTTTTTTTTTTTTTTTTTTTGAGTCTCTGTCACCTAGGCTGGGGTGCAGTGGTGCAATCTCGTCTCACTGCAACCTCTGCTGCCTGGGTTCAAGCGATTCTCCTGCCTCAGCCTCCCAAGTAGCTGGGATTATAGGCGCCTGCCACCGTGCCTGGTTAGTTTTTCTATTTTTTTAGTAGAGATGAGGTTTCACCATCTTGGCCAGGCTGGTCTCGAACTCCTGACCTCGTGATCCACCCGCCTTGGCCTCCCAAAGTGTTGGGATTATAGGTGTGAGCCACCACGCCTGGCCTAAGGGTCTTTTTAAGACAAAAAGTTTACTTTTGCTGTACTTCACTAAGCCGGTGAGCTGCTAATCCATGTTACAGGAAGAGTCTGGTTCATTCTCTTTGCTGCATTCCAAGGGGGTGGGAGTGGTTCTTTCACTTTCTAAACAGGTTCCCTGGGTCCTAATAAGACACCCAGATGAGCACCTGTGCAGCCTCTGCTTCTGTGACTCCACAGATGGGGACAGCCAGGCCTTGCAGACACATGTGATCTCAAAGGCAGCCTCAGGACATCGTTTCTAGCTCTGAGCTTACTGTGAGGCACTGCCTGAAACTTGGGGGGCGGGTGGTGGGGTGGGGATGGGGGTAGCTGTGTCTTCCTCTTTTCCACAGAGGTAGGCTATTGATGGAAATAGACAGAATATGGCTGTGGCAGGAAGGGAGGTGGCACTGGTAGTGTTTCCTTTAGCTCCCAGTTTTGCTTATACCCAACTCTTCCCCTACCCAGCTGGTCTTGGTGAGACTGTTAATAAGGCCCTGTCAACCCTGGACCCAAGGGTGAGCCCAGGACCTTGTTTCCAGAACCTAAAAGGCAGGGGCAAGCACCCTGCCTAGATCACCAGTGATTTTTGGTGACCTGCTGCCCTGTAGGTTCACCATAGATTCTGTTTTTGCCTAAGTTGGGCCAGATTTTGGTCCTGCCACATAGAATTTTCAATGACACTCCCCTGGAGCAGCTCTGCACACAAGAGCCCCATCTCCTCAAAATTCATTGTCAATCACTGAAAGGATGTGCTGGAGACCAAGGGCCTGTGACTGGCCAAGGCCTCCCAGAAAGAGGTTGCCAGGATGGAAAGCCATCTGCACAGGCAAGCAGGAGAGGCGGGGCTGCCCATCTGTCAGCCAGTGAGCACAGTCACAAGGCAGTGAGCCTGGTCTGATGCGGGCTTCTGGAACCAGAGAAAGGGGAATCTCAGCGGGCAATGACTCAGGGCACTGGGAGGGTGGGTGGAGCCCCCACATACATTTCTCCAGGAAACGGAGAACTCCTCTTCACACTGCCTACAGTGCATCGCTTCATCATCTTTCAGCCAGGCATGGCCCTGAAGAGGAAAGGACATTCTAAAATCTACTTTCTGTCTAAGCCCCTGATGAGTGGATAGCTGTGTTCTGGCTGCATCCATTGTCCCTCATGGCACCTGTTTCCTAGTGAGGCACTGTTTTTTCTCCATCAGATGTGGCCTCACAGCACTGTCATCAAGGGGCCCTTTCCTGGTCTGGCCGCAGCCAGGATTCCTGCGTCCTAGCTCCGTGCTCCACCTCCTGGCCTCTGCAGGCTGCCCTGGGGCCTCAAGGCAGTCTCCAGCATCCGCTCACTCAGGTGCACTCCCACTTTCAATGAGTTCCCTTTGGCTGAAGCAAGCAGAGTGAGCTTCTAGTGCCTGCAACCCTAGACCCTGCTGGAGACACTGGCCAAAGTGACTAGCTGAACTGGCAGGTGGGGGAAAGGGCCAAATCTGAGTGAGACTGGCACACTTGCTGACGCTGATCCCTGTGGAGAGACAGAAGGTGATGGACAGTGGGCACTGTGTCCCACGGGCCTAAGGAAGCCCTTCTCCATGAGGGCCAAAACCCTGATTCTTGAACAGCCCTGGGGAGCATATGGAGTCCATTCCACAGGGTAGGCGGCCGAGGCTTTGAAAGGTGGCTCTTGGGAAGGCTTTCTCAGGGAAAAGCAGCACCTGTGATTTATTCAGGCTTAGGGACTGGAGTGTTGCAGAGAAGTCAAAGGCATAAGGTACTTTTCTGACCTGTTAGCATCTGCTGGATGTGATTTTCCTGCTGACAAACAGATCCTCATGACTGAGCTAGAGTCACATACCCTTGGGGCTGTCAGTGTGTGCCCAGGACATTCATCCTGACGTCAAAGAGCTCTGGCAGCTCTAGAGTCCTGTTTTATGATTTTTATCCTTCCTCTAATGCTGTGAAACTGATGTTACCTAGAAGTCCAGGCTGCTGTTAGTTGCTGCCCCTGATGTGGCACTTGGAAGTTAGATGCCCAGAGACATTAGGGTCCCTGCTCTGCACCACGTGGAAGAGTGTGGAAAGGGACTGCTTTTGCATTGCTGCCATAGCACAGCTGAGGCCGAAGGGTGGACGCTCCTGCAGGCAAGGCCATCTTGAAGGCCAGGCTACCATGCCCCTGAATGTCTGCCTCCTCTCCCATACTCTCTGCTCTGCAGCTCAGCCTGGCACTTGCATCCGCACCTGCACCAGGCCACCTGCAATCTCCTGCTTTTCAGTGGAATGTGTCATTCTGCCCTCTCCACAAGGGTGTGCAAACATGGCCCAACTCTGGGCTTGGCTTGAGTGGTCCCTAGCAATGGCACAGGGCACTGCAGTGGGGTTGGCTGGCCTCTGGCCCTCACTTCAACAGATGGGCCTCCCTCCCCCCCCCCCCCCCCCCCCCCCCTCCTTCCCTCCCTTCTTTCTTTTCTTCTTCCTTCTCCTCCTCCTCCTCCCCCGCCCGGCGCCCCGGGGCCGGGCCC
>NW_022325318.1:2098-6265 GCF_002776525.5 Piliocolobus tephrosceles | reverse complement strand
GCCTCCCGGGTTCACGCCATTCTCCTGCCTCAGCCTCCGGAGTAGCTGGGACTACAGGCGCCCGCCACCTCGCCCGGCTAGTTTTTTGTATTTTTTAGTAGAGACGGGGTTTCACAGTGTTAGCCAGGATGGTCTTGATCTCCTGACCTCGTGATCCGCCCGTCTCGGCCTCCCAAAGTGCTGGGATTACAGACTTGAGCCACCGCGCCCGGCCCCAGCCTCATCTTATACTTCCCTCTCATTTTTTAATTTTGTGCACACACGCCATACATGCCATGGTTTGTTTGTTTGTTTTTTTTTTGGGTGGAGACAGGGTCTCACGCTGTCCCCCAGCCTGGAGTACAGTGGTGCAATGGCTTATTGGAGCCTCAACTGCTTGGGACCAAGTGATCCTCCCACCTCAGCCTCTCAAGTAGCTGGGATGACGTGTGTCCCTACACCTCAAGTGATCTACCTGCTTCGGCCTTCCAAAGTGCTGGGATTACAGGCCTGAGCCTCTTTCTTCCCTCCCTCCCTCCCTCCCTCCCTTCCTTCCTTCCTTGATGGAGTCTCGCTGAGTTGCCCAGGCTGGAGTGCAGTGGGGTAATCTCGGCTCACTGCAACCTCTGCTTCCCGGGTTCAAGCGATTCTCCTGCCTCAGCTTCCCAAGTAGCTGGGATTATAGGTGCCTGCCATCACACCCGGCTAATTTTTTGTATTTTCAGTAGAGATGGGGTTTCTCCATGTTGGCCTGGCTGGTCTTGAACTCCTGACCTCAAGTGTTGCACCTGCCTTGGCCTCCCAAAGTGCTGGAATTACAGGCGTGAGCCACCACGCCCAGCCTGGCCTGAGTCTTTCTTAAAAACTGAGATTAGTCTGAACTATTGTCAGATTAGACTAATCTAAGTGACAAAATGGCAGGTCTCTGGGAAACACAGGCTAGAATTCTAAGGGAGGGATTAGAAAACAGCATCAGGGCATTTAGAAAAATCTCTGTGGCTTTTACTAAAGGTTGGGAGGCAGCTCCTTCCCTTCTGGGTCCGGCTACAGAAATAGGAAATAGGCCAGCAGATTGACAGGATCAGAAGAGGCTGCCCAGATAGACAGACCTTGGGAAGCCAGGTAAAAGATGGCAAACTGAACATACAAGAACTCTGGGAAACACAATTTAGGAAGAATCCAGATGTTCCCCACATAATGAAACGAAAACTGTTCCTGAAGCTAATGTAGGGTCTGCGAAGAGGCTTTGCCATCTCTGTCATCCAGTATAGGCTTGCCAGAGGAAGAAGGGAAGAGGGGAGAGAGCACAAAAGCAATTCCTCAGGTAGCCCTGTCTGGGTTTGCATACAACTGATGCTGTGACACCCACAGCACTCTCTGGGAGGAAATGGTGACCAGGCAACTCACACTGGGATTCGGAAACTAGGTTAGCCAGTAGCACCAGGTGGCTACAAAGTGCAACAATACATTTTTTTGTTTTTGAGACAGAGTTTCACTCTTGTTGCTCAGGCTGGAGTGCAATGGCGTGATCTCGATCTCGGCTCACTGCAACCTCCGCCTCCCAGGTTCAAGCAATTCTCCTGCCTCAGCCTCCTGAGTAGCTGGGACTACAGGCATACTCCACCATGCCTGGCTAATTTTATATTTTTAGTAGAGACGGGGTTTCTCCATGTTGGTCAGGCTGGTCTTGAACTCCAGACCTCAGGTGATCCACCCACCTCGGCCTCCCAAAGCGCTGGGACTACAGGCATGAGCCACCACACCCGGCCACAATGATACATTTTAAAGATCAGAGACCATCCACAGTTTCAAGGTCTATGGTCCATGAGGAGGGGACCTATGACACTGCCTTGCTGTCCATCCAATGTAAAGAGGAAAACACTGGCTGCAAACCCCAGAAGCCAGCTCCACACCAGCCTCTGTTCCACGTCTGCTTCTGGTGAGTGCCCTTGGGATGCCCTCACAGCTGGCCTATGCTCTGAGCATGGGGACAGACACTGGGCCTTGCTTCACTCCCTGGGGGTTGGGGAGGAACAGGGGCCAGAGCACGGCAAGTTGACAGGCCAGAGCAGCACAGGGCACGCAGCTGAGTCGGTGGCAGGCAGGGCCAAGGGTGGGAGGGGAGGGAGCAGTGGCCATGGGCTAGTCTAGAAAGGTAAGGGGTGTAGGAGAGATGGCAAGTGCACAGCACCTGCATCTGGGAGTGAACAGACCACATTCCTGCCAGATATATCAGATTCCTTGACCAGCTACTTTTTTTTTGAGACTGATTCTTTTGTCACCCAGGCTGGAGTGCAATGGCACAATCTTGGCTTACTGCAACCTCTACCTCCCGGGTTCAAGTAATTCCGCTGTCTCAGCCTCCTGAGTAGCTGGGATTACAGGTGCCTGCCGCCATGCCTGGCTAATTTTTGTATTTTTAGTAGAAACAGGGTTTCTCCATGTTGGCCAGGATAGTCTCGAACTCCTGACCTCAGGCGATCTGCCCTACCTCAGTCTCCCAAAGTGATGGGATTACAGGCGTGAGCCACTGCGCCTGGCCTATTTTCTTAATAGTACTAGACTCTACAAATTTCCAGACTGTGAGAAAAATTCTAAGGCTGCACGCAGCTATACACTAGTGTGTTTCGAGCTGATTCTCATTTTGGTCTCCATGTGTGGGCCTTTTCTGGTCAAATATATGCAGTGCTGGACCTGAGCCCAGGCTGTGCTGAGGTCATGAGCCCCATCTCCTTGGTCATGGTGCTTATGTCAGGCATGGGTACTCGGTAGCAGAGAATCAACCTCAGGTGATCTTGGGAGCTATGCAGAAAGAAGAGGGACTTTGTTTCTCTGATAGGTGTTTTTGTTGAGTGCTGTTTTTCCCCTGCAAGGTCCAGACCCACCTGTGAGGTAGACAGGATAGCAGAGGTAGGAGACAGAGATCAATTCCTGATGGCTTCTTTTGCTTAAACCACTTGGAGTTGGATTTCTGTTATTTGCAACCATGAGTCCTGACTCAAGGAGAAAAAGCTACCCACTGTTGAAAATGCAATCATCACATAAATGGACAAGTTCTACAATCCGCAGTGTGATCTACCCCAAAGCCCAGGTGTCCACAGCAACGTGTCTAGACTGGGACACCAAGGAAGGGAGCTGTCAAGTCAGAGGGGAGCAGAACTACCAGGGTCTGCATCCCATCAGCATCTGCAGCAGACAGATGGACTCTGGCGGATACAGTGGCCAGTTCCCCGAAAGGAAGGGGACTGTGCTGCACAAGGCCGGTGAGTGCACCTCTACCATGCCAGGCTTCCATTCTCAAACCAGCCACGCTCCCTCTGGCCTGACTGTAGGCTGACCAAGCAATCCTCTCATTGCCCATCTGTTCCCTAAGGCCCTGGATATGAAGCTAAGCAATAGGAGTATCCTGGTCACTAGGAATGAACGTACTTGAGGAATTAACTAAGAGCTGACTGACATCCCCATGTGGTTAGCAGAAATCAGTCCTGGGTCCTTCTGAGGCCTGGCTTCCTGAGAGCTCATCCGTGAACAGTGGACTGGGCTCCTAAATGGCCCACCCTCCTTTTGCCAAAAGGAGGTAGGTTTGGGGCCTGAGGGACGTGGTGGGTAGACTGGTGTGCCTGCAGCTGCAGACAAGGGGAGTGGGGTTCTTACTGGCTGAGGTGCAGGCCCATTTCCTGGAGAGGTTGTTCCTGCTCCTCACAGATCTTCTGCAGCTCTGCCTTCTCGTCCTGATGCTCTTGCAACTCCTAAAATGAACAAACCAACCAGAAGCTGGATAGAGGATTACACTGTCCTTTTTTTTTTCTGAGACAAGAGTCTTGCTCTGTTGCTAGGCTGGAGTGCAGAGTCACGATCTCGGCTCACTGCAACCTCTGCCTCCTGGGTTCAAGTGATTCTCTTGCCTCAGCCTCCCAAGTAGCTGGGATTACAGGCACACGCCACCATGCCTGGCTAATTTTTGTATTTTTAGTAGAGATGGGGTTTCACCATGTTGGCCAGGATGGTCTCGAACTCCTGACCTCGAGATCTGCCTGCCTCTGTCTCCCAAAGTGCTGGGATTACAGGCATGAGCCACTGTACCAGCCCTTTTTTTTTTTTTTTTTTTTAAAGATTTAGCAACAAAGGAACAAGCAGATCAGAATGTTTTTCCCTTTTTTTTTTTTTTTTTTTTTTTTTTTTTTTTTT
>NW_022325318.1:0-1998 GCF_002776525.5 Piliocolobus tephrosceles | reverse complement strand
TTTTTTTTTTTTTTTTTTTTTTTTTTGAGACGGAGTCTAGCTCTGTCACCCAGGCTGGAGTGCAGTGGAACCATCTCGGCTCACTGCAAGCTCTACCTCCTGAGTTCAAGTGATTTGTAGATGGCAGTGAGAAGTCAGACGGTGGAGACAGAATGTGGAGATAGAAGGCAAGCAGAATGGTTACCGAATGGCTTGGGAGTAAAAGGGAGGTTCTGAATGAGAGGTTTAGAGAAAGGTGGAAGGAGTCTGGTAGACATTTAGCAATTCATCTGCATTTTGGTCCATTTCCACTCATGGTAAGACCTAGAATTTTCTCTGTTAAGCCTTTTCAGACCAAGTAGTGGAATGGTCAATTCTCTTGGGTTTAGGGAACATGGAGCAATCAAGACTGGTTTCAGCATGTCGAGAAGATGATTGAGGGAATGTTTTCTCTTTTCTTTTCTTTTCTTTTTTTTTTTTTTTTTTGAGACAGAGTCTTGCACTGCCGCCAGGGTGGCAGTGCAGTGGTGTAATCTCGGTTTAATGCAACCTCTGCCTCCCAAGTTCAAGTGATTCTCCTGCCTCAGCCTCCTGAGTAGCTGGGATTACAGGTGTACACCACCACACCCGGCTAATTTTTTGTATTTTTAGTAGAGATGGGGTTTCACTATGTTGGCCAGGCTAGTTTCGAACTCCTGACCTCGTGATTCACCTGCCTCGGCTTCCAAGGTGCTGGAATTACAGGCGTGAATGATTGAATAATTGGAGTGTCTCTGTCTGACTCTCACCGTACTGACAACAATGAAGTCCAGAGAGAAGCCCAGCACTGGAGAACTTTGTGCAGTCCCTGTGGAAGAGCAAATGACATTCACTGCTCTCTTTTGCAGTGGTCAGACCACTCACTCTTGACTACTGGTTTTCAGTGGACCCCAACTGACTGACATTCTGAGAAGATTAATTGTTGTCACAACGACAGTGTAAACCCTGCTGCAAGTACCAAGAGAGGTGGGTAATCTGGAATAGAAAAGACTTGTAGGGGAAGTAGAGGTGAGAGTATTGTTTTAGGGGGCCTTACAGCATGGAATCACCACCAGTGAATGGAGGTTAAGAGAAGTATTTTAACAAAAAAAAAAAATTTTTTTTGAGACAGGGTCTCTGTCACTCAGGCTGGAGTACAGTGGTGTGATCACAGCACACTGCAGTCTCAACCTGTTGGACTCAACTGATCCTCCCACTTTAGCCCCCGAGTAGCTGGGACTATCGGCGTAAGCCACCAGGCTTGTCTAATTTTATTTTTTGTAGAGACAGGATCTCACTATGTTGGCCAGGCTGGTCTTGAACTCCTGTCCTCAAGCAATCCTCCCACCTGGGCCTCCCAAAGTGCTGGAATTACAGGTATGAGCCACTGTGCCTGGCAGAATTTTCTATTAGACAAAAGCTGTCTGAAGATGAAGTAGGCAGCTTTGGAAAAGAATGAATTTCCCATTGTTTAGGGCATTTGAGCAGAGGCTTGGTGATCCCTTTACTGATATGTTGCAGAGCAATTTCCAGAACTTAGTTTAACTGGCTGGCTGAACTATATGATTTTGAAGAATCCTTCCAACTGTAAGGTTTTTTATTTGTTTTTTTAGGAGATGGGGTTTTGCCATGTTGCACAACTAATGAAGTCCATCTAATTTTGCCACTGGATGCATTATGACACTCTGCCTGTTTTAAATGAATATAGTAAATGAATCAAGCTCATTATGAAACCAGTAAAATTTTATCCTATGAAACTCATCATATAACACAGACATTACAGATAGATTATTCTCTAAAATAGTTGACCTGCATTTTTCTCCCCAGTAATAACTGCTTTTTGTGACAACTTTAGTTATTGATTTATCTTTTCTAATGCAGTCTATTCTGTAATGAGAAAACGGTTTTCTTGAGGCAGCTTAATAATCTAAGCTTAGGAGTCAGACACAGGTTTGAATTCCAATTCCAAATCCTTCATAGCTGTGTGATGGAGCAAGTCAC
>NW_022325317.1:14640-16638 GCF_002776525.5 Piliocolobus tephrosceles | reverse complement strand
GTGACTTGCTCCATCACACAGCTATGAAGGATTTGGAATTGGAATTCAAACCTGTGTCTGACTCCTAAGCTTAGATTATTAAGCTGCCTCAAGAAAACCGTTTTCTCATTACAGAATAGACTGCATTAGAAAAGATAAATCAATAACTAAAGTTGTCACAAAAAGCAGTTATTACTGGGGAGAAAAATGCAGGTCAACTATTTTAGAGAATAATCTATCTGTAATGTCTGTGTTATATGATGAGTTTCATAGGATAAAATTTTACTGGTTTCATAATGAGCTTGATTCATTTACTATATTCATTTAAAACAGGCAGAGTGTCATAATGCATCCAGTGGCAAAATTAGATGGACTTCATTAGTTGTGCAACATGGCAAAACCCCATCTCCTAAAAAAACAAATAAAAAACCTTACAGTTGGAAGGATTCTTCAAAATCATATAGTTCAGCCAGCCAGTTAAACTAAGTTCTGGAAATTGCTCTGCAACATATCAGTAAAGGGATCACCAAGCCTCTGCTCAAATGCCCTAAACAATGGGAAATTCATTCTTTTCCAAAGCTGCCTACTTCATCTTCAGACAGCTTTTGTCTAATAGAAAATTCTGCCAGGCACAGTGGCTCATACCTGTAATTCCAGCACTTTGGGAGGCCCAGGTGGGAGGATTGCTTGAGGACAGGAGTTCAAGACCAGCCTGGCCAACATAGTGAGATCCTGTCTCTACAAAAAATAAAATTAGACAAGCCTGGTGGCTTACGCCGATAGTCCCAGCTACTCGGGGGCTAAAGTGGGAGGATCAGTTGAGTCCAACAGGTTGAGACTGCAGTGTGCTGTGATCACACCACTGTACTCCAGCCTGAGTGACAGAGACCCTGTCTCAAAAAAAATTTTTTTTTTTTGTTAAAATACTTCTCTTAACCTCCATTCACTGGTGGTGATTCCATGCTGTAAGGCCCCCTAAAACAATACTCTCACCTCTACTTCCCCTACAAGTCTTTTCTATTCCAGATTACCCACCTCTCTTGGTACTTGCAGCAGGGTTTACACTGTCGTTGTGACAACAATTAATCTTCTCAGAATGTCAGTCAGTTGGGGTCCACTGAAAACCAGTAGTCAAGAGTGAGTGGTCTGACCACTGCAAAAGAGAGCAGTGAATGTCATTTGCTCTTCCACAGGGACTGCACAAAGTTCTCCAGTGCTGGGCTTCTCTCTGGACTTCATTGTTGTCAGTACGGTGAGAGTCAGACAGAGACACTCCAATTATTCAATCATTCACGCCTGTAATTCCAGCACCTTGGAAGCCGAGGCAGGTGAATCACGAGGTCAGGAGTTCGAAACTAGCCTGGCCAACATAGTGAAACCCCATCTCTACTAAAAATACAAAAAATTAGCCGGGTGTGGTGGTGTACACCTGTAATCCCAGCTACTCAGGAGGCTGAGGCAGGAGAATCACTTGAACTTGGGAGGCAGAGGTTGCATTAAACCGAGATTACACCACTGCACTGCCACCCTGGCGGCAGTGCAAGACTCTGTCTCAAAAAAAAAAAAAAAAAAGAAAAGAAAAGAAAAGAGAAAACATTCCCTCAATCATCTTCTCGACATGCTGAAACCAGTCTTGATTGCTCCATGTTCCCTAAACCCAAGAGAATTGACCATTCCACTACTTGGTCTGAAAAGGCTTAACAGAGAAAATTCTAGGTCTTACCATGAGTGGAAATGGACCAAAATGCAGATGAATTGCTAAATGTCTACCAGACTCCTTCCACCTTTCTCTAAACCTCTCATTCAGAACCTCCCTTTTACTCCCAAGCCATTCGGTAACCATTCTGCTTGCCTTCTATCTCCACATTCTGTCTCCACCGTCTGACTTCTCACTGCCATCTACAAATCACTTGAACTCAGGAGGTAGAGCTTGCAGTGAGCCGAGATGGTTCCACTGCACTCCAGCCTGGGTGACAGAGCTAGACTCCGTCTCAAAAAAAAAAAAAAAAAAAAAAAAAA
>NW_022325317.1:10373-14540 GCF_002776525.5 Piliocolobus tephrosceles | reverse complement strand
AAAAAAAAAAAAAAAAAAAAAAAAAAAAAAAAAAGGGAAAAACATTCTGATCTGCTTGTTCCTTTGTTGCTAAATCTTTAAAAAAAAAAAAAAAAAAAAGGGCTGGTACAGTGGCTCATGCCTGTAATCCCAGCACTTTGGGAGACAGAGGCAGGCAGATCTCGAGGTCAGGAGTTCGAGACCATCCTGGCCAACATGGTGAAACCCCATCTCTACTAAAAATACAAAAATTAGCCAGGCATGGTGGCGTGTGCCTGTAATCCCAGCTACTTGGGAGGCTGAGGCAAGAGAATCACTTGAACCCAGGAGGCAGAGGTTGCAGTGAGCCGAGATCGTGACTCTGCACTCCAGCCTAGCAACAGAGCAAGACTCTTGTCTCAGAAAAAAAAAAGGACAGTGTAATCCTCTATCCAGCTTCTGGTTGGTTTGTTCATTTTAGGAGTTGCAAGAGCATCAGGACGAGAAGGCAGAGCTGCAGAAGATCTGTGAGGAGCAGGAACAACCTCTCCAGGAAATGGGCCTGCACCTCAGCCAGTAAGAACCCCACTCCCCTTGTCTGCAGCTGCAGGCACACCAGTCTACCCACCACGTCCCTCAGGCCCCAAACCTACCTCCTTTTGGCAAAAGGAGGGTGGGCCATTTAGGAGCCCAGTCCACTGTTCACGGATGAGCTCTCAGGAAGCCAGGCCTCAGAAGGACCCAGGACTGATTTCTGCTAACCACATGGGGATGTCAGTCAGCTCTTAGTTAATTCCTCAAGTACGTTCATTCCTAGTGACCAGGATACTCCTATTGCTTAGCTTCATATCCAGGGCCTTAGGGAACAGATGGGCAATGAGAGGATTGCTTGGTCAGCCTACAGTCAGGCCAGAGGGAGCGTGGCTGGTTTGAGAATGGAAGCCTGGCATGGTAGAGGTGCACTCACCGGCCTTGTGCAGCACAGTCCCCTTCCTTTCGGGGAACTGGCCACTGTATCCGCCAGAGTCCATCTGTCTGCTGCAGATGCTGATGGGATGCAGACCCTGGTAGTTCTGCTCCCCTCTGACTTGACAGCTCCCTTCCTTGGTGTCCCAGTCTAGACACGTTGCTGTGGACACCTGGGCTTTGGGGTAGATCACACTGCGGATTGTAGAACTTGTCCATTTATGTGATGATTGCATTTTCAACAGTGGGTAGCTTTTTCTCCTTGAGTCAGGACTCATGGTTGCAAATAACAGAAATCCAACTCCAAGTGGTTTAAGCAAAAGAAGCCATCAGGAATTGATCTCTGTCTCCTACCTCTGCTATCCTGTCTACCTCACAGGTGGGTCTGGACCTTGCAGGGGAAAAACAGCACTCAACAAAAACACCTATCAGAGAAACAAAGTCCCTCTTCTTTCTGCATAGCTCCCAAGATCACCTGAGGTTGATTCTCTGCTACCGAGTACCCATGCCTGACATAAGCACCATGACCAAGGAGATGGGGCTCATGACCTCAGCACAGCCTGGGCTCAGGTCCAGCACTGCATATATTTGACCAGAAAAGGCCCACACATGGAGACCAAAATGAGAATCAGCTCGAAACACACTAGTGTATAGCTGCGTGCAGCCTTAGAATTTTTCTCACAGTCTGGAAATTTGTAGAGTCTAGTACTATTAAGAAAATAGGCCAGGCGCAGTGGCTCACGCCTGTAATCCCATCACTTTGGGAGACTGAGGTAGGGCAGATCGCCTGAGGTCAGGAGTTCGAGACTATCCTGGCCAACATGGAGAAACCCTGTTTCTACTAAAAATACAAAAATTAGCCAGGCATGGCGGCAGGCACCTGTAATCCCAGCTACTCAGGAGGCTGAGACAGCGGAATTACTTGAACCCGGGAGGTAGAGGTTGCAGTAAGCCAAGATTGTGCCATTGCACTCCAGCCTGGGTGACAAAAGAATCAGTCTCAAAAAAAAAGTAGCTGGTCAAGGAATCTGATATATCTGGCAGGAATGTGGTCTGTTCACTCCCAGATGCAGGTGCTGTGCACTTGCCATCTCTCCTACACCCCTTACCTTTCTAGACTAGCCCATGGCCACTGCTCCCTCCCCTCCCACCCTTGGCCCTGCCTGCCACCGACTCAGCTGCGTGCCCTGTGCTGCTCTGGCCTGTCAACTTGCCGTGCTCTGGCCCCTGTTCCTCCCCAACCCCCAGGGAGTGAAGCAAGGCCCAGTGTCTGTCCCCATGCTCAGAGCATAGGCCAGCTGTGAGGGCATCCCAAGGGCACTCACCAGAAGCAGACGTGGAACAGAGGCTGGTGTGGAGCTGGCTTCTGGGGTTTGCAGCCAGTGTTTTCCTCTTTACATTGGATGGACAGCAAGGCAGTGTCATAGGTCCCCTCCTCATGGACCATAGACCTTGAAACTGTGGATGGTCTCTGATCTTTAAAATGTATCATTGTGGCCGGGTGTGGTGGCTCATGCCTGTAGTCCCAGCGCTTTGGGAGGCCGAGGTGGGTGGATCACCTGAGGTCTGGAGTTCAAGACCAGCCTGACCAACATGGAGAAACCCCGTCTCTACTAAAAATATAAAATTAGCCAGGCATGGTGGAGTATGCCTGTAGTCCCAGCTACTCAGGAGGCTGAGGCAGGAGAATTGCTTGAACCTGGGAGGCGGAGGTTGCAGTGAGCCGAGATCGAGATCACGCCATTGCACTCCAGCCTGAGCAACAAGAGTGAAACTCTGTCTCAAAAACAAAAAAATGTATTGTTGCACTTTGTAGCCACCTGGTGCTACTGGCTAACCTAGTTTCCGAATCCCAGTGTGAGTTGCCTGGTCACCATTTCCTCCCAGAGAGTGCTGTGGGTGTCACAGCATCAGTTGTATGCAAACCCAGACAGGGCTACCTGAGGAATTGCTTTTGTGCTCTCTCCCCTCTTCCCTTCTTCCTCTGGCAAGCCTATACTGGATGACAGAGATGGCAAAGCCTCTTCGCAGACCCTACATTAGCTTCAGGAACAGTTTTCGTTTCATTATGTGGGGAACATCTGGATTCTTCCTAAATTGTGTTTCCCAGAGTTCTTGTATGTTCAGTTTGCCATCTTTTACCTGGCTTCCCAAGGTCTGTCTATCTGGGCAGCCTCTTCTGATCCTGTCAATCTGCTGGCCTATTTCCTATTTCTGTAGCCGGACCCAGAAGGGAAGGAGCTGCCTCCCAACCTTTAGTAAAAGCCACAGAGATTTTTCTAAATGCCCTGATGCTGTTTTCTAATCCCTCCCTTAGAATTCTAGCCTGTGTTTCCCAGAGACCTGCCATTTTGTCACTTAGATTAGTCTAATCTGACAATAGTTCAGACTAATCTCAGTTTTTAAGAAAGACTCAGGCCAGGCTGGGCGTGGTGGCTCACGCCTGTAATTCCAGCACTTTGGGAGGCCAAGGCAGGTGCAACACTTGAGGTCAGGAGTTCAAGACCAGCCAGGCCAACATGGAGAAACCCCATCTCTACTGAAAATACAAAAAATTAGCCGGGTGTGATGGCAGGCACCTATAATCCCAGCTACTTGGGAAGCTGAGGCAGGAGAATCGCTTGAACCCGGGAAGCAGAGGTTGCAGTGAGCCGAGATTACCCCACTGCACTCCAGCCTGGGCAACTCAGCGAGACTCCATCAAGGAAGGAAGGAAGGGAGGGAGGGAGGGAGGGAGGGAAGAAAGAGGCTCAGGCCTGTAATCCCAGCACTTTGGAAGGCCGAAGCAGGTAGATCACTTGAGGTGTAGGGACACACGTCATCCCAGCTACTTGAGAGGCTGAGGTGGGAGGATCACTTGGTCCCAAGCAGTTGAGGCTCCAATAAGCCATTGCACCACTGTACTCCAGGCTGGGGGACAGCGTGAGACCCTGTCTCCACCCAAAAAAAAAACAAACAAACAAACCATGGCATGTATGGCGTGTGTGCACAAAATTAAAAAATGAGAGGGAAGTATAAGATGAGGCTGGGGCCGGGCGCGGTGGCTCAAGTCTGTAATCCCAGCACTTTGGGAGGCCGAGACGGGCGGATCACGAGGTCAGGAGATCAAGACCATCCTGGCTAACACTGTGAAACCCCGTCTCTACTAAAAAATACAAAAAACTAGCCGGGCGAGGTGGCGGGCGCCTGTAGTCCCAGCTACTCCGGAGGCTGAGGCAGGAGAATGGCGTGAACCCGGGAGGC
>NW_022325317.1:5955-10273 GCF_002776525.5 Piliocolobus tephrosceles | reverse complement strand
GGGCCCGGCCCCGGGGCGCCGGGCGGGGGAGGAGGAGGAGGAGAAGGAAGAAGAAAAGAAAGAAGGGAGGGAAGGAGGGGGGGGGGGGGGGGGGGGGGGGAGGGAGGCCCATCTGTTGAAGTGAGGGCCAGAGGCCAGCCAACCCCACTGCAGTGCCCTGTGCCATTGCTAGGGACCACTCAAGCCAAGCCCAGAGTTGGGCCATGTTTGCACACCCTTGTGGAGAGGGCAGAATGACACATTCCACTGAAAAGCAGGAGATTGCAGGTGGCCTGGTGCAGGTGCGGATGCAAGTGCCAGGCTGAGCTGCAGAGCAGAGAGTATGGGAGAGGAGGCAGACATTCAGGGGCATGGTAGCCTGGCCTTCAAGATGGCCTTGCCTGCAGGAGCGTCCACCCTTCGGCCTCAGCTGTGCTATGGCAGCAATGCAAAAGCAGTCCCTTTCCACACTCTTCCACGTGGTGCAGAGCAGGGACCCTAATGTCTCTGGGCATCTAACTTCCAAGTGCCACATCAGGGGCAGCAACTAACAGCAGCCTGGACTTCTAGGTAACATCAGTTTCACAGCATTAGAGGAAGGATAAAAATCATAAAACAGGACTCTAGAGCTGCCAGAGCTCTTTGACGTCAGGATGAATGTCCTGGGCACACACTGACAGCCCCAAGGGTATGTGACTCTAGCTCAGTCATGAGGATCTGTTTGTCAGCAGGAAAATCACATCCAGCAGATGCTAACAGGTCAGAAAAGTACCTTATGCCTTTGACTTCTCTGCAACACTCCAGTCCCTAAGCCTGAATAAATCACAGGTGCTGCTTTTCCCTGAGAAAGCCTTCCCAAGAGCCACCTTTCAAAGCCTCGGCCGCCTACCCTGTGGAATGGACTCCATATGCTCCCCAGGGCTGTTCAAGAATCAGGGTTTTGGCCCTCATGGAGAAGGGCTTCCTTAGGCCCGTGGGACACAGTGCCCACTGTCCATCACCTTCTGTCTCTCCACAGGGATCAGCGTCAGCAAGTGTGCCAGTCTCACTCAGATTTGGCCCTTTCCCCCACCTGCCAGTTCAGCTAGTCACTTTGGCCAGTGTCTCCAGCAGGGTCTAGGGTTGCAGGCACTAGAAGCTCACTCTGCTTGCTTCAGCCAAAGGGAACTCATTGAAAGTGGGAGTGCACCTGAGTGAGCGGATGCTGGAGACTGCCTTGAGGCCCCAGGGCAGCCTGCAGAGGCCAGGAGGTGGAGCACGGAGCTAGGACGCAGGAATCCTGGCTGCGGCCAGACCAGGAAAGGGCCCCTTGATGACAGTGCTGTGAGGCCACATCTGATGGAGAAAAAACAGTGCCTCACTAGGAAACAGGTGCCATGAGGGACAATGGATGCAGCCAGAACACAGCTATCCACTCATCAGGGGCTTAGACAGAAAGTAGATTTTAGAATGTCCTTTCCTCTTCAGGGCCATGCCTGGCTGAAAGATGATGAAGCGATGCACTGTAGGCAGTGTGAAGAGGAGTTCTCCGTTTCCTGGAGAAATGTATGTGGGGGCTCCACCCACCCTCCCAGTGCCCTGAGTCATTGCCCGCTGAGATTCCCCTTTCTCTGGTTCCAGAAGCCCGCATCAGACCAGGCTCACTGCCTTGTGACTGTGCTCACTGGCTGACAGATGGGCAGCCCCGCCTCTCCTGCTTGCCTGTGCAGATGGCTTTCCATCCTGGCAACCTCTTTCTGGGAGGCCTTGGCCAGTCACAGGCCCTTGGTCTCCAGCACATCCTTTCAGTGATTGACAATGAATTTTGAGGAGATGGGGCTCTTGTGTGCAGAGCTGCTCCAGGGGAGTGTCATTGAAAATTCTATGTGGCAGGACCAAAATCTGGCCCAACTTAGGCAAAAACAGAATCTATGGTGAACCTACAGGGCAGCAGGTCACCAAAAATCACTGGTGATCTAGGCAGGGTGCTTGCCCCTGCCTTTTAGGTTCTGGAAACAAGGTCCTGGGCTCACCCTTGGGTCCAGGGTTGACAGGGCCTTATTAACAGTCTCACCAAGACCAGCTGGGTAGGGGAAGAGTTGGGTATAAGCAAAACTGGGAGCTAAAGGAAACACTACCAGTGCCACCTCCCTTCCTGCCACAGCCATATTCTGTCTATTTCCATCAATAGCCTACCTCTGTGGAAAAGAGGAAGACACAGCTACCCCCATCCCCACCCCACCACCCGCCCCCCAAGTTTCAGGCAGTGCCTCACAGTAAGCTCAGAGCTAGAAACGATGTCCTGAGGCTGCCTTTGAGATCACATGTGTCTGCAAGGCCTGGCTGTCCCCATCTGTGGAGTCACAGAAGCAGAGGCTGCACAGGTGCTCATCTGGGTGTCTTATTAGGACCCAGGGAACCTGTTTAGAAAGTGAAAGAACCACTCCCACCCCCTTGGAATGCAGCAAAGAGAATGAACCAGACTCTTCCTGTAACATGGATTAGCAGCTCACCGGCTTAGTGAAGTACAGCAAAAGTAAACTTTTTGTCTTAAAAAGACCCTTAGGCCAGGCGTGGTGGCTCACACCTATAATCCCAACACTTTGGGAGGCCAAGGCGGGTGGATCACGAGGTCAGGAGTTCGAGACCAGCCTGGCCAAGATGGTGAAACCTCATCTCTACTAAAAAAATAGAAAAACTAACCAGGCACGGTGGCAGGCGCCTATAATCCCAGCTACTTGGGAGGCTGAGGCAGGAGAATCGCTTGAACCCAGGCAGCAGAGGTTGCAGTGAGACGAGATTGCACCACTGCACCCCAGCCTAGGTGACAGAGACTCAAAAAAAAAAAAAAAAAAAGACCCTTATGCATCCATCCTCAGGAACACAGCCTCACGGACAGTGCCAAACCCTGTGGGTCTCCAGGGGCCAACCAGGGGCTTGTGAAATGTGTTCTTTCCCAGGAGAATCAAAGGAAAAAATCAAATTTCTTGCTCGGCCACTGACACTCCAGAAGATAGTGTGCTGGAACCAGAAGCTCTTACCTTTCCGTGATTTGTTCGGAATTAACTCCTCTGGATGGAAACTTCTGTCGTACTTGGTTACATCACGGCTCTGGTTCAGATATAACTTCATGATTTTGCTACTATCATTTTTCACTTTTCAAAGAATTTAACCTATTTTACAGCAGTTCAGTTCTGCTAATGAGTTTTCCTCTCCCACCCCCGCTTCTAAAAACCTGATTTGTGCACAGCATTTGACACACATGGGGTCTGTCAGTGTGCCTTCTCTGCTTCAGTCAAGAGATCTGCCATTCCATGCCCTGTGACTACCTGTCATTGGCCCTGCAATAAAATCATTTATTTTTCACTCTGGCACATGCAGAAGCCTGTGTCAACTTCCAAAGAGCCCACCACATCCTCACCTCCAGCCTCTACTGAAGGAGGCCTCAGTGTACCCCTTGTTCCCCAGCCCAGTGTGACCAGGAGGCTGCTGGTGCTGCCCTAGAGCCTGCAGGGCTGTGCCTGGTGAGCCAAGGGCAGTTTGCAGGGTCAGCCTCCCATCAACAGGCAGAGGAAGTGACCCCAAGCCTGTCACCAAAGTGCAAGAGTAGTTCACACAATTGGGAGTTTGATAGGTTACAGATAGAGACACCTGTGGAAAGGCACTTGCCAGGCAGCCATTTTTTACATTTCAAATGCAGTGCTAGGACTGGCTTCCAGTCCCTCCCTCAAAGGCTCCCCCTCCAAAGAGCCAATGTTAAGTCCAGACAGCCAGCAGTCAGTCTTCCAGGCCTCATCCTTTACCTTCTACACATACACCTTGTCCTCGACCCTACCTTCCCTTCCCACCAAATCCAGGCCTCAGGATCCCACCCCTCCTCTGGGCTCTTCCCACGAAGCAGGCTCCTCCACGACCTGGTCAGCCCTGGTAGATGCTTGCATGGCACCCTCAACTGAGATTCCTCCTCTGCCACTCACTCCCTCAGACCGCTCTAAAGATGGAAAAGATGGGAGCTTGGGCAAGGCTCAAGGATTCACCCTCCATCCTATACAGCTTAGGACTGTGCAGCCAGACTTCAAGACGAGGTCTGCCCTGCTCCAAAGCATGTCCAAGCAGGTTTCCAACCCTATTAGGGAAGCACATTGGCAGCCCTCCCCTTCCCTCACCTCACTGTAGCAGCTGCATCTCATACAGGGCCAAACTTTCAGAAAAAACTGCCTATCACTCACTACCCCCAACTGGCATATATGACATCTGTGCTTTTTCTTTTTTTCTCTCTTTTTTTTTTGTTTGAGACGAGTCTCGCTCTGTCGCCCAGGCTGGAGTGCAGTGGCGTGATCTCGGCTCACTGCAACCTCTG
>NW_022325317.1:0-5855 GCF_002776525.5 Piliocolobus tephrosceles | reverse complement strand
TTTTGAGATGGAGTCTCGCTCTGTCGCCCAGGCTGGAGTGCAGTGGCGGGATCTCAGCTCACTGCAAGCTCCGGCCCCCGGGTTTACGCCATTCTCCGGCCTCAGCCTCCGGAGTAGCTGGGACTACAGGCACCCGCCACCTCGCCTGGCTTGTTTTTTGTATTTTTTAGCAGAGACGGGGTTTCACCATGTCAGCCAGGATGGTCTTGATCTCCTGACCTCGTGATCCGCCCATCTTGGCCTCCCAAAGTGCTGGGATTACAGGCTTGAGCCACCGAGCCCGGCCAGTTTTTCTATTTTTTTAGTAGAGATGGAGTTTCACCATCTTGGCCAGGCTGGTCTTGAACTCCTGACCTCGTGATCCACCCGCCTTGGCCTCCCAAAGTGCTGGGATTACAAGTGTGAGCCACTGCACCCAGCCTATGCCTTTTCAATACACCCAGTTTGGACCCCTAACTTGCTGGGCAGCCTTAGGCAAGTCAGTTCACTTGAGCCTGAGCTCTCTTCTGCACACACAAAAGCAGAATAATCCATCACTCTCCCTACTTCAAGTCTGTTCTATTCTGTTCAGCTCAATCAAAACATGCAGGAGGTTCCCACCTCTGTGCCTGACGCTTGTTTTTAAGTGAAAATTTATCATACCATTTTCTTTTCTTTTTTATTTTTTTTTTTGAGACAGTCTCGCTCTATCGCCGGGGCTGGAGTGCAGTGGCCGGATCTCAGCTCACTGCAAGCTCCGCCTCCCAGATTCCCGCCATTCTCCTGCCTCAGCCTCCGGAGTAGCTGGGACTACAGGCGCCCGCCACCTCGCCCGGCTAGATTTTTGTATTTTTTTTGGTAGAGACGGGGTTTCACCGTGTTAGCCAGGATGGTCTCGATTTCCTGACCTCGTGATCCGCCCGTCTCGGCCTCCCAAAGTGCTGGGATTACAGGCTTGAGCCACCGCGCCCGGCCTATCATACCATTTTCAAAGTTGGCAATATTTGGTCAAGATAACTTCCCTACTCAGAAACTCAAACATATTCCAAGCCCTAACTCTGGAATCTCCAGTCTCTGTTCTGGTGCCATAACACCTTTACCCAGCCTGAGAAACGAAGGATAGATGTTCTAAGACAGCACTTCCCAAGTCAACTGAGGTAGGGGTGAGTGGTCAGGATTTTGTTTAAAATGCAGATTCCAACGGACAAGGTCAGGAGGTTAAGTCACTGCAAACAAGCTATGGAGCACAAGATTCCAAAGAACTATAATGCTTCTAGACTTTTTTTTTTGAGACAGAAATTTTGCTCATCACCCAGACTAGAGTACGACGATGTGATCTTGGTTCACTGCAACCTCTGCCTCCCGGGTTCAAGTGATTCTCCCCTGCCTCAGTAGCTGGAATTACAGGTGTGCACCACCACACCCAGCTAATTTTTGTATTTTTTAGTAGAGACAGGGTTTTACCACATTGGCCAGGCTGGTCTCAAACTCCTGACCTCAGGTGATCCGCCCACCTCAGCCTCCCAAAGTGCTGAAATTACAGGAATGAGCCACCATGCCTGGCCTAGACTCACTTCTTAAAAGCCATATGGCTCTGGATTTAGTTTAACCTTACTCCGAGTTCCTAGTTCTAGTCTATTCACTGACAGAGCAAGCTTTATCCCTAAATGTACCACAGTTAACTAAAGGACCCAGAGAAGGAACCCTCAAACCTTCTCAATACTGGGCCTCAATACCAAACTCTATCAACACAAGATCTCAAGGGCAGTAACCAGGCTTAGAACACAGCTCAACAACTCTCAACACTGCCTCCCCGCTGAAAACTGCTGCTCTCTAGACCTGCTGAAGACAAAACCAACAATACACATTCCAGACCCTTCCCTCTGCTAGTGTCCAGTCCTAGTAGGACAACCTGGTAGGGCAAGCAAGGTAGGATCTGCTAAGCCCTCCATGTCTCCTGCATGCACTGCTCCTGTGGGCAGATGGTTAGAAATGACCAATACTAAGCCACCCTGTCCACCCTACCTAGCCCTAACCCAACAACAAACTCAAGAAAAGCTTCAGTGTAGTCACATGAAAGAGAAAGCTTATCTACTTTGGTTTAAAGGGCACAAGCCTAAGTGACAGCCTAGCTCAGACGCTACATTCTAATTTCACTATCAGGGACTTCAATCTAATGGGATGAAAGAGTAGCATCAGTTCCCAAACTGCAGTGCCCCTAGGCATCTACTGAAGGAACTCTGGGACCACACTTTTCAGGACTACTTTTTTTTTTTTTTTTTGAGATGGAGTCTCGCTCTGTCGCTCAGGCTGGAGTGCAGTAGCCGGATCTCAGCTCACTGCAAGCTCCACCCCCCGGGTTTAAGCCATTCTCCTGCCTCAGCCTCCGGAGTAGGTGGGACTACAGGCGCCCGCCACCACGCCTGGCTAGTTTTTTTATTTTTTAGTAGAGATGGGGTTTCACCGTGTTAGCCAGGATGGTCTCTATCTCCTGACCTCGTGATCTGCCCGTCTCGGCCTCCCAACGTGCTGGGATTACAGGCTTGAGCCACCGCACCTGGCCATTTCAGGACTACTTTAAAGCAGCTTGAATACTTCCAGCATCACCTTGGAGCTCCAAACTAGCAAAACGGGGATATATTTAGGGTTCATTTCAACTAGTCGTATTAGCTCTCAACCACTATCATTTTACCTCAGGAGATTTACATGGAATTTTGCTTCCAAGTGGAATTTTTAGGAATGAGCCAAAAATACAAAATTCAAAACCTCAATTTGAAAACTATCTGTGAAGGTTGGGCACAGTGGCTCAAGCCTATAATCCCAGCACTTTGGGAGGCCGAGGTGGGCAGCTCACACGAGGTCAGGAGTTGGAGACCAGCCTGGCCAACATTGTGAAACCCAGTGTCTACTAAAAATACAAAAAAAATTAGCCTGGAGTGATGGCGGGTGCCTGTAACCCCAGCTACTTGGGAGGCTGAGGCAGAAGAATGGCTTCAGCCTGAGGTGAAGATTGCAGGTGAGTGGAGATCACACCACTGCAATCCAGCCTGAGACAAGAGTAGGACTCCTCCTAGGGACGGGGGGAGGGAACCATCTGTGAGCTGGAGACATCTATACAACAGCCTCAACTGCCAAGCCGCTCTGCCACAGCCAGAGATGTGGCCCTGGGCCCCATGTGAGCACAGAGCACCAAGACTCAGTTCACTTGGCACTGAAGCACAGATGAGACAGAGTGCAGTTTTTAAAAGGATTTATTTGACAAGTTTCACTTAGCGCAATATACCTAAAAGGAAATCACACTGTAATGGAAGATTTACATCGAGGCCTTAGAATTTCATACAAACACCAAGACCAAAATCCTAAAGTATTGGTATTGCATCTCAACTTTTTCCCATTAACTTAAAAAAAAAAAAAAAGCTTAAACTTATGTGCCTCACAGGTTACTAAATGAAACTAGAACAAACATGCCAAAATGTTTCACTTTTAATTGTAGGCACAGCTCCTATATTGAGTTTTACAAAAAAATAAACGCATGTCTTTCAACATGCATCCAGTGTTCAATGTAACGTGACAAAGGGCAACATTTAACATAATTCAACTGATTTTACCTAAATATGCTTACTGCTTAAGTATATCCTATAACTAACTTGAGAAAAGCTGGAACTTAAGTTTAACAGTTATAGTTTACTCAGCTTTACTGTTACATCCTAGATAGTAGGATCAAAAATTCAAAACTACTGGGCCTTAAGTCCTCATAACAATCCTGATTTCCACTTAGAGAGTAAGCATAAATCACAAGCTTGTATTGCAGAAACTGTTAAACTGAAGTTTTTTTTTCTTTTAAAAAAAAAGTTGACCAAGAGTCAGTGATCAGGATCGAGCAATTACATTCCCCATCCACCACTCATACTGGACATACTAGACATCCCTCCCATTCCATTCACGTCCATAGATGCACGGCTTCCACTACTGTAGTAGCTGCTGTTCATTGCTCCTTGGTTACCTGCACAGAGATCAATTTGACAAGTTAGGAGTAACGTCAGACTACCAGTCCAATAAAATACAGTATTCCAAGAAAAAGTTTAAAAAGTATACAAGTACAAATGGCTGCTGTCCAAGTGGTGAGACGCATGTTTGGGAAAGGGGAATCCCGACGCTAAACAAGCCTCAATTAACCCCTTTTCTCTGCAGAACCAACTTGCCAGACTCTTGTGCTACCATTTTAACGGATTCTTCAGGATCAACGTGAACAATTAAGTTCAAAGGAAAAGTAGTATTTTTCAAAATTTGCAAAATTACTTCGTATTTTTAAAGCTAAACAAGACATCTTTTTAAAACATTTACCATAAACATTCACAATGTGTCCCTCAAATGGCATTTGGGAAAAGGAAACACAGGAGAAGTCTCTTGCTTTTCCTATTCATGGTGGGCAGGAAGTGTGACAACCACGTTGGACTAAAGGCAACTCACTGTGCCCAAATGGCAGCCTCCATGGAGTTAAGTCAGAGTCATTGACTGCTACAGAAAGTATTATTACAACATATCAATATTTGCTATTGAGAATTTAAATTACATTTTTTGAGAAAATACCTATGCAATGTTTGATTGAAAAATCACTGGAGTTTTCCTGTAAAACTTGGTCTGCAAAAGGATTTTGTGGGGTAAGATTATAATAACAAAATCACCATTCTTTAGACCAATTGAAAAAAAATAAATAAAACCAATCCTAGGTTAACTGACTAATACATATGGTCCTGAACTCAACCACCATTCTACTATTTCAAATTCTCCCTCCATCTAAAATTGATTTAATGCTAACCAAAAGACAAAAAAGTGAACAACTTTAACGTTTTAATAAATGGAGGCAGATATTTTCTGGCTCGACAGTATTCCACCAAAATTGCAATGACTAGTTTTTTTTTTTTTTTTTTTTTTTTTTTGAGATGGAGTCTCGCTCTGTTGCCCAGGCTGGAGTGTAGTAGCGTGATGTGATCTCTACTCACTGCAAGCGCCGCCTCCTGGATTCACGCCACTCGCCTGCCTCAGCCTCCCCAGCAGCTGCGACTACAGGCGCCCACCACCATGCCTGGCTAATTTTTTTGTATTTTTAGTAGAGACGGGGTTTCACCATGTTAGCCAGGGTGGTCTCAATCTCCTGACCTCGTCGTGATCCACCTGCCTCGGCCTCCCAAAGTGCTGGGATTACAGGCATGAGCCACTATTCCCAGCCGGCTGCAATGACTAGTTTTTAATTCACAGAACACTTCCCCCCCCAATGATTGTTTCTGAAAATTAAGCTAGTAAAAACAGTTACATTTGGATTGAAAGCATACATGTTAAAAACCCGATTTCACCAAAAAGGAGCCTGCATCTTCCCAACTAAAGAAATCTGCCTAAAACTTATTCTAAGTATATTAAAAAAACAAAAACAGGCTTACCGTATCCACTCATGCTGCTCTGGCCACCACATCCGCCTCCATAATCACCACTCAGCTGCTGGCTGGCTGGGCCACCGTAACTGGACTGGTTTGCTGTTAAGGAAACATTAGAACCTTGTTCCTTATATAATGTAGTACCTGGTGGTACCGGGCTTGTAATTCTTGATCTTATATTACTATAACCCCTCCACCTCCTTCTGCCTACTGTCTATAACCAGGCTATCCTTCTATCCATCATTTCAGCTAATCAAATATTGATAAACCAAAGTGCTAACGGTATACACTTCAGCAGAACTAAACTCCACGATTCCATAAGTAGAGACATTTTGTGAAGATCTTACGAAACTGCTTGACTGGATTTAGTGGGGTTTCCTCCTTAATTTGATGTATCAAAGGCATGTCAATACACCTAATTATGCCCACATTTATCTTAATCCT
>NW_022325316.1:0-2179 GCF_002776525.5 Piliocolobus tephrosceles | reverse complement strand
GAATTCCAATTCCAAATCCTTCATAGCTGTGTGATGGAGCAAGTCACCAGATTGCTCTGAATTGGTTTTCTCGTCTGTAAAAGGGAGATAGTAATGATGTCTCCCTTACGGGATTGTGGTGAGGCTTGGGGATGATCTATCAAAAGTGCCCAATGTAGGCCTGAGCAACCCCACTGCGGGCACGGCTGTGGAATGGCTTCAGATCTTAAAAAAAAGTGCCCAATGCAGGAGGTACCTATTATTATTATACATACATATGCATGTATTTTAATATATTTTATAGTAACAAAACTGGCTTCATAGGTAAATACATGACGCACTATACAGGTCCCCTGTTTTTGTCAGGTTATCTGGAATTCCTCCATTACAGATTTAGTCCTTTGAGAAGGCTATAGGATGTATCTGCCATCAAAATCCGGGTATGCCATGGGGAGGTATTATGCCTTTAACTAACAAATTTTCAGTTGATAGCTTATAAGAAGGAATAAAATATGCAAAATACGGGCTTATTGTAGACATTCATACAACATTCATCCTCTCTCATCTGAGATTTCAGACTCCTAGGAATCCCTGACATAGCTAGGTTTTTTGCAAAGTATTTTCTTATTTATTTATTTATTTATTTATTTATTTATTTATTTATTTATTTATTTATTTTTGAGACGGAGTCTCACTCTGTCACCCAGGCTGGAGTGCTGTGGCCGGATCTCAGCTCACTGCAAGCTCCGCCTCCCGGGTTCATGCCATTCTCCTGCCTCAGCCTCCCGGGTAGCTGGGACTACAGGCGCCGCCACGTCGCCCAGCTAGTTTTTTGTAGTTTTTAGTAGAGACGGGGTTTCACCGTGTTAGCCAGGATGGTCTCGATCTCCTGACCTCATGATCCACCCGTCTCGGCCTCCCAAAGTGCTGGGATTACAGGCTTGAGCCACCACGCCCGGCCTGCAAAGTATTTTCATTATTTCAAAAATCCTAATAGAAATTGTACTCATTTCCTTTGCCTTACTCTAACTCCTTGCTAGCTAAAAGATCGTTTCTCTACAAACAGTTGAAATTACACCAGCTCAGTAATGCCACACTATCCCATGTTGGTGTGGCAGTTAAACTGCATTTGTACCTTATTCATAGATTAGAATAATGACCATGGATCAATTATCCCTAAATATAATTTATCAGACAAAATGTTACAGAATTTCAAATCTTCCTTTTTTTTTTTTTTTTTGACACAGAGTCCCTCTGTGTTGCCCAGGCTGGAGTGCAATGGCATGATCTCAGCTCATTGCAACCTCCTGTTCAAGTGATTCTCCTGCCTCAGCCTCCCGAGTAGCTGGGACTACAGGTGCGTGCCACCATGCCCAGCTAATTTTTGTATTTTTAGTAGAGACGGGGTTTCACCATGTTGGCCAGGGTGGTCTTGAACTCCTGCCCCTGTCCTCAGATGATCTGCCTGCTTCGGCCTCCCAAAGTGCTGGGAATACAGGTGTGAGCCACCATACTTGGCCCGAATCTTTTTTCTTGTTTCCTTTATTTTTTATTTTTATTTATTTATTTATTTGAGATTAAGTCTCACTCTGTCACCCCTGTCCTCAGGTGATCCGCCCACCTTGGACTCCCAAAGTGCTGGGATTATAGGGGTTAGCCACCACGCCTGGCCCCAGGTCTTCTTTCGTGTAGCAGTGCTCGTGTGCAGGTGCGCGCACACACACACACCCTAAACCAAAATGTCAAGTCTATGAGGAAGAGCAATGGAAAGAGCCTGTAGAAGGGAAAAGATTGGGAACCATGGTATTTTGAGAACCTATCTACAGCTACTAAGGCGTTTTGGGTGTTGGGAAAACAGGCTATTGCTTAACAGATGGGGAAGAGAGACACGAATGTCATGAAACAAGAATGGGGGCATCAAAGACAAATTCGTGATTACTTTGCTGGTGTGTTACAGGACTTTCTCCCCTTTGAAACCTTAGCAACATTTTTTCCTCTTTAGCACAAGCAGCTTCCAAACATTACTTGGATAATGGTGCCCTCTTCTGGGGAGACCGATATGACTCTGAAACCCTCTCTCCTACTACTTGATTCAAAACATCCAGAAAGTAATTGACTACAGAAACAATGAGACTAAAGGTTAAGCACTTAAAAAATCATTTAAAAGTCTGAATTTAGGAGCTAGATACATGCATAAATA
>NW_022325315.1:0-2179 GCF_002776525.5 Piliocolobus tephrosceles | reverse complement strand
TATTTATGCATGTATCTAGCTCCTAAATTCAGACTTTTAAATGATTTTTTAAGTGCTTAACCTTTAGTCTCATTGTTTCTGTAGTCAATTACTTTCTGGATGTTTTGAATCAAGTAGTAGGAGAGAGGGTTTCAGAGTCATATCGGTCTCCCCAGAAGAGGGCACCATTATCCAAGTAATGTTTGGAAGCTGCTTGTGCTAAAGAGGAAAAAATGTTGCTAAGGTTTCAAAGGGGAGAAAGTCCTGTAACACACCAGCAAAGTAATCACGAATTTGTCTTTGATGCCCCCATTCTTGTTTCATGACATTCGTGTCTCTCTTCCCCATCTGTTAAGCAATAGCCTGTTTTCCCAACACCCAAAACGCCTTAGTAGCTGTAGATAGGTTCTCAAAATACCATGGTTCCCAATCTTTTCCCTTCTACAGGCTCTTTCCATTGCTCTTCCTCATAGACTTGACATTTTGGTTTAGGGTGTGTGTGTGTGCGCGCACCTGCACACGAGCACTGCTACACGAAAGAAGACCTGGGGCCAGGCGTGGTGGCTAACCCCTATAATCCCAGCACTTTGGGAGTCCAAGGTGGGCGGATCACCTGAGGACAGGGGTGACAGAGTGAGACTTAATCTCAAATAAATAAATAAATAAAAATAAAAAATAAAGGAAACAAGAAAAAAGATTCGGGCCAAGTATGGTGGCTCACACCTGTATTCCCAGCACTTTGGGAGGCCGAAGCAGGCAGATCATCTGAGGACAGGGGCAGGAGTTCAAGACCACCCTGGCCAACATGGTGAAACCCCGTCTCTACTAAAAATACAAAAATTAGCTGGGCATGGTGGCACGCACCTGTAGTCCCAGCTACTCGGGAGGCTGAGGCAGGAGAATCACTTGAACAGGAGGTTGCAATGAGCTGAGATCATGCCATTGCACTCCAGCCTGGGCAACACAGAGGGACTCTGTGTCAAAAAAAAAAAAAAAAAGGAAGATTTGAAATTCTGTAACATTTTGTCTGATAAATTATATTTAGGGATAATTGATCCATGGTCATTATTCTAATCTATGAATAAGGTACAAATGCAGTTTAACTGCCACACCAACATGGGATAGTGTGGCATTACTGAGCTGGTGTAATTTCAACTGTTTGTAGAGAAACGATCTTTTAGCTAGCAAGGAGTTAGAGTAAGGCAAAGGAAATGAGTACAATTTCTATTAGGATTTTTGAAATAATGAAAATACTTTGCAGGCCGGGCGTGGTGGCTCAAGCCTGTAATCCCAGCACTTTGGGAGGCCGAGACGGGTGGATCATGAGGTCAGGAGATCGAGACCATCCTGGCTAACACGGTGAAACCCCGTCTCTACTAAAAACTACAAAAAACTAGCTGGGCGACGTGGCGGCGCCTGTAGTCCCAGCTACCCGGGAGGCTGAGGCAGGAGAATGGCATGAACCCGGGAGGCGGAGCTTGCAGTGAGCTGAGATCCGGCCACAGCACTCCAGCCTGGGTGACAGAGTGAGACTCCGTCTCAAAAATAAATAAATAAATAAATAAATAAATAAATAAATAAATAAATAAATAAATAAGAAAATACTTTGCAAAAAACCTAGCTATGTCAGGGATTCCTAGGAGTCTGAAATCTCAGATGAGAGAGGATGAATGTTGTATGAATGTCTACAATAAGCCCGTATTTTGCATATTTTATTCCTTCTTATAAGCTATCAACTGAAAATTTGTTAGTTAAAGGCATAATACCTCCCCATGGCATACCCGGATTTTGATGGCAGATACATCCTATAGCCTTCTCAAAGGACTAAATCTGTAATGGAGGAATTCCAGATAACCTGACAAAAACAGGGGACCTGTATAGTGCGTCATGTATTTACCTATGAAGCCAGTTTTGTTACTATAAAATATATTAAAATACATGCATATGTATGTATAATAATAATAGGTACCTCCTGCATTGGGCACTTTTTTTTAAGATCTGAAGCCATTCCACAGCCGTGCCCGCAGTGGGGTTGCTCAGGCCTACATTGGGCACTTTTGATAGATCATCCCCAAGCCTCACCACAATCCCGTAAGGGAGACATCATTACTATCTCCCTTTTACAGACGAGAAAACCAATTCAGAGCAATCTGGTGACTTGCTCCATCACACAGCTATGAAGGATTTGGAATTGGAATTC
>NW_022325314.1:0-1592 GCF_002776525.5 Piliocolobus tephrosceles | reverse complement strand
AAGCATTCAAGTACTTTTATGTATTTAAATGTAATATGAACATATGATGTTAAAAGAAAATACATATTCTCTAAACACAGTGGCATTAAATAGAATTCAGTAGCAGAAAAATACCTGAAAATTCCTCAAATATTTAAAAACTAAATTATGTACTTAAGACATCAAAAGAAAAATTAAAAAATGTTTAGAGTTGAATAAAAATGGAAATATAGTGTCTTAGTTTGCTTTGTGCTGCTGTAACAGAATATCTGAGACCTAGATAATTTATAATTAACAGAAATTTATTGGCTTACAATCATGAAGACTGGGAAATCCAGTGTCAAGGTGTGGGTATCTTATGAGGGCCTTCTTGCTATGCCATGACGTGGCAGAAAACAAGAGGGTGTGAGAGTGAGAGAGAGGGAGAGAGAGCAGACAGGGATCCAAACTTACCTTTTTAATAATAATAAAAAAATCAACTCCCATAATAATAAACCTACTCCTGCATAACAACATTAATTCATTTATGAGAAAAGTGACCTCAAGGACCAATCACCACTCAAAAATCACAATGGCAACCAAATTTTAATATGAGTTTTGGAGGGAACAAACATCCAAACCATAGCACATGGGATATCTTAATGTGGGCAAAACAACTAAAGCTGTATTTAGGGACATTTTTGCCCTGATATAAATATTTATATTATTACATAGCATAACATTCTTCACAGAAGTATAAAAGGAAATATTTTAAAATTCATATGAACCAAAAAGGAACTGGAATACTGAAGGCAATTCTAAGCAAAAAGAACAAAGCTAGAGGCATCATTCTAGTTAACTTCAAACTACGTTACAAGGCTACAGTAACCAAAACAGCATGGTACTGGTACAAAAACAGACACCTAGGCCCAGCACTGTGGCTCACACTTGTAATCCCAGCACTTTGGGAGGCCGAGGCAGGTGGATCACCTGAGGTCAGGAGTTCAAGACCAGCCTGGCCAACATGGTGAAACCCCGTCTCTACCAAAAATACAAAAATTAGCCAGGTGTGGCAGCATGTGTGTCAGTAATCCCAGCTACTGGGGGAACTGAGGCAGGAGAATCGCTTGAACCCAGGAGGGGGAGATTTCAGTGAGCCGAGATTGCACCATTGCACTCTAGCCTGGGGGATAGAGCGAGACTCTGTCTCCAAAAAACAAACAAACAAACAACAGAAACTTAGACCAGAATAGAGTGTCCAGAAAGGCTGCATACCTACAACCATCTGCCATTTGACAGAGCTGACAAAAACAAGCAATGGAGAAAGGACTCCCTATTGAATAAATGGTGCTAGGATAACTGGCTAGCCATATGCAGAAGATAGAAACTGGAACCCTTCCATACACCATATACAATAATTAATTCAAGGTGGATTAAACACTTAAGTGTAAAACCCAAAACTATAAACACCCTGGAACACAAACTAGTCAATACCATTCTGGTTTTGGAATGGGAAAGATTTCATGACTAAGACACTGAAGCAATTGCAACAAAAGCAAAAATTGACAAATGAGATCTAATTAAGCTAAAGAGCTTCTGCACAGGAAAAGAAACTATCAACAGAGTCAAAAGAT
>NW_022325313.1:0-1595 GCF_002776525.5 Piliocolobus tephrosceles | reverse complement strand
ATCTTTTGACTCTGTTGATAGTTTCTTTTCCTGTGCAGAAGCTCTTTAGCTTAATTAGATCTCATTTGTCAATTTTTGCTTTTGTTGCAATTGCTTCAGTGTCTTAGTCATGAAATCTTTCCCATTCCAAAACCAGAATGGTATTGACTAGTTTGTGTTCCAGGGTGTTTATAGTTTTGGGTTTTACACTTAAGTGTTTAATCCACCTTGAATTAATTATTGTATATGGTGTATGGAAGGGTTCCAGTTTCTATCTTCTGCATATGGCTAGCCAGTTATCCTAGCACCATTTATTCAATAGGGAGTCCTTTCTCCATTGCTTGTTTTTGTCAGCTCTGTCAAATGGCAGATGGTTGTAGGTATGCAGCCTTTCTGGACACTCTATTCTGGTCTAAGTTTCTGTTGTTTGTTTGTTTGTTTTTTGGAGACAGAGTCTCGCTCTATCCCCCAGGCTAGAGTGCAATGGTGCAATCTCGGCTCACTGAAATCTCCCCCTCCTGGGTTCAAGCGATTCTCCTGCCTCAGTTCCCCCAGTAGCTGGGATTACTGACACACATGCTGCCACACCTGGCTAATTTTTGTATTTTTGGTAGAGACGGGGTTTCACCATGTTGGCCAGGCTGGTCTTGAACTCCTGACCTCAGGTGATCCACCTGCCTCGGCCTCCCAAAGTGCTGGGATTACAAGTGTGAGCCACAGTGCTGGGCCTAGGTGTCTGTTTTTGTACCAGTACCATGCTGTTTTGGTTACTGTAGCCTTGTAACGTAGTTTGAAGTTAACTAGAATGATGCCTCTAGCTTTGTTCTTTTTGCTTAGAATTGCCTTCAGTATTCCAGTTCCTTTTTGGTTCATATGAATTTTAAAATATTTCCTTTTATACTTCTGTGAAGAATGTTATGCTATGTAATAATATAAATATTTATATCAGGGCAAAAATGTCCCTAAATACAGCTTTAGTTGTTTTGCCCACATTAAGATATCCCATGTGCTATGGTTTGGATGTTTGTTCCCTCCAAAACTCATATTAAAATTTGGTTGCCATTGTGATTTTTGAGTGGTGATTGGTCCTTGAGGTCACTTTTCTCATAAATGAATTAATGTTGTTATGCAGGAGTAGGTTTATTATTATGGGAGTTGATTTTTTTAGTATTATTATTAAAAAGGTAAGTTTGGATCCCTGTCTGCTCTCTCTCCCTCTCTCTCACTCTCACACCCTCTTGTTTTCTGCCACGTCATGGCATAGCAAGAAGGCCCTCATAAGATACCCACACCTTGACACTGGATTTCCCAGTCTTCATGATTGTAAGCCAATAAATTTCTGTTAATTATAAATTATCTAGGTCTCAGATATTCTGTTACAGCAGCACAAAGCAAACTAAGACACTATATTTCCATTTTTATTCAACTCTAAACATTTTTTAATTTTTCTTTTGATGTCTTAAGTACATAATTTAGTTTTTAAATATTTGAGGAATTTTCAGGTATTTTTCTGCTACTGAATTCTATTTAATGCCACTGTGTTTAGAGAATATGTATTTTCTTTTAACATCATATGTTCATATTACATTTAAATACATAAAAGTACTTGAATGCTT
>NW_022325312.1:0-1370 GCF_002776525.5 Piliocolobus tephrosceles | reverse complement strand
TCGCCAAAAACTGGAAAGGACCCAAATGCCCCTGAACTGGTGGATGGATAGACAGAATTTGTTATAATCATACAATGGAATACTAGTCAGCCATAAGAAGGAATGAACTACTATGTCATGTCATACACACTATGTTGTGGCTGACCCTCAAAAACATTCTGCCTAATGAAAGAAGTCATGCACAAGAGATCACATATTTTATGATTCCATTTACACTAAATGTCCATAAAAACAAATTTATACAACAGAAACTAGCTTATTGCTTGCCTGAGGCTGAGGGTTGGAGCAGTAATTAATTGTAAATAAGTATGAGGAATATTATTGAGATGAGAGATACAAATGTTCTAAAGCTGATTTATGGTGATA
The DNA here is from genome assembly GCF_002776525.5 of Piliocolobus tephrosceles. Classification (NCBI taxonomy): domain Eukaryota; kingdom Metazoa; phylum Chordata; class Mammalia; order Primates; family Cercopithecidae; genus Piliocolobus; species Piliocolobus tephrosceles. The sequence goes on along the minus strand of NW_022325312.1, from coordinate 1,004 downwards.
GTTGCATCACTCGGTAACATTCCTAAAAATCGTTGAAATGCACACCTTAAATGGGTGAACTTTCTGCTATGTAAAATATACCTCAATAAAGTTGTGTAAAATGCATCAATTGAAATTGGATCTTAGACCTAAATGTAAAGCCTAATGCTATAAAACCTCTAAAAGAAAACAGAAACAGAGACTTTTGTGATCTTGGGGTAGGCATATATTTCTTGGATGCAAAATCAAAGAGATGATTCAAAAAATGAACTTTGAAAAACTGAACTTCAAATAAAAATTAAAATCATCTGTCCTTTGCAGAAACTCTTAAGACAATGAAAAGACAACCTATAGAATAGAAGAAAATATTTGCAAGGTGTATATCTTATAAAGACTTGATTCCAGAAAATAAAGCACAGTTAAAATGTTATATTAAGAAAATTACCAGCCATGGGTGCTTGTACGCTTTCTTATTTATTATTATTATTATTATTATTATTATTATTATTATTATTATTTATTATTATTTTTTGCAAGACAAGGTCTCACTGTGTTGCACAGACTGGAGTGCGGTGGCGCCATCCCAGCTCACTGCAACCTCTGCCTCCCAGGGTCAAGCGATTCTCCTGCTTCAGTCTCCTGAGTAGCTGGGATTACAGGCACACGCCACTATCGCCTGGCTAATTTTTGTAGTTTTAGTACAGATGGGGTTTCACCATATTGGCCAGGCTGATCTCAAACTCCTGACCTCAAATGATCCACCTTCCTCGGCCTCCAAAAGTGCTGGGATTACAGGCGTGAGCCACCACGCCCAGCCTGTATGCTTTCTTATTTGTATCCTTTCTGATATTCTTTGAGTCTCTAGGGTTTTTAGAACATTTATAATTCCTACCCCTAAGGTATTCTGTAACTATTATTTTGAAGAAATGAACAAAAGACTAAACAAAAAATTGTTAATCTGTGCTTCCAAATTGGTTGTGAAGTTTGAAGAAGCTAGCATCAGGAAGGGATAGCGGCTCTAAGGA
>NW_022325311.1:0-1370 GCF_002776525.5 Piliocolobus tephrosceles | reverse complement strand
TCCTTAGAGCCGCTATCCCTTCCTGATGCTAGCTTCTTCAAACTTCACAACCAATTTGGAAGCACAGATTAACAATTTTTTGTTTAGTCTTTTGTTCATTTCTTCAAAATAATAGTTACAGAATACCTTAGGGGTAGGAATTATAAATGTTCTAAAAACCCTAGAGACTCAAAGAATATCAGAAAGGATACAAATAAGAAAGCATACAGGCTGGGCGTGGTGGCTCACGCCTGTAATCCCAGCACTTTTGGAGGCCGAGGAAGGTGGATCATTTGAGGTCAGGAGTTTGAGATCAGCCTGGCCAATATGGTGAAACCCCATCTGTACTAAAACTACAAAAATTAGCCAGGCGATAGTGGCGTGTGCCTGTAATCCCAGCTACTCAGGAGACTGAAGCAGGAGAATCGCTTGACCCTGGGAGGCAGAGGTTGCAGTGAGCTGGGATGGCGCCACCGCACTCCAGTCTGTGCAACACAGTGAGACCTTGTCTTGCAAAAAATAATAATAAATAATAATAATAATAATAATAATAATAATAATAATAATAATAAATAAGAAAGCGTACAAGCACCCATGGCTGGTAATTTTCTTAATATAACATTTTAACTGTGCTTTATTTTCTGGAATCAAGTCTTTATAAGATATACACCTTGCAAATATTTTCTTCTATTCTATAGGTTGTCTTTTCATTGTCTTAAGAGTTTCTGCAAAGGACAGATGATTTTAATTTTTATTTGAAGTTCAGTTTTTCAAAGTTCATTTTTTGAATCATCTCTTTGATTTTGCATCCAAGAAATATATGCCTACCCCAAGATCACAAAAGTCTCTGTTTCTGTTTTCTTTTAGAGGTTTTATAGCATTAGGCTTTACATTTAGGTCTAAGATCCAATTTCAATTGATGCATTTTACACAACTTTATTGAGGTATATTTTACATAGCAGAAAGTTCACCCATTTAAGGTGTGCATTTCAACGATTTTTAGGAATGTTACCGAGTGATGCAACTATCACCATAAATCAGCTTTAGAACATTTGTATCTCTCATCTCAATAATATTCCTCATACTTATTTACAATTAATTACTGCTCCAACCCTCAGCCTCAGGCAAGCAATAAGCTAGTTTCTGTTGTATAAATTTGTTTTTATGGACATTTAGTGTAAATGGAATCATAAAATATGTGATCTCTTGTGCATGACTTCTTTCATTAGGCAGAATGTTTTTGAGGGTCAGCCACAACATAGTGTGTATGACATGACATAGTAGTTCATTCCTTCTTATGGCTGACTAGTATTCCATTGTATGATTATAACAAATTCTGTCTATCCATCCACCAGTTCAGGGGCATTTGGGTCCTTTCCAGTTTTTGGCGA
>NW_022325309.1:0-12871 GCF_002776525.5 Piliocolobus tephrosceles | reverse complement strand
TCCTTTTACCAAATACTTAGTTACTGTTGATGAATTGGGAAATAACAGTAGAAAGATACTTGAATTGACTATCAGAAGTCCTAGGTGCAAGTTATTTGGCTCAAGTAACTCATACACACATTATTGAATTCACACTCCCAAAGTGCATATATATAATTTCAGTAACTCTAGGTCTTCCATGGCTTCACAGTCTGTGGCAAAAGAAAAACTGCAGGGACAATATAAATTTGGTAAATAGTATGTGAAATGTAATATAGCCCCAAAGTGGTTTATTAAACTAGCATAAACCGGAATAGAGAAGAAATAGAGGATGAGAGAAAGTGAAGACAATTCTTGATTTACAATATTAATCTTACATTAGAAATTTCCCATCTTCCAGATTTTCCTCCACAGCTGTACTGCTCATACCCTACACTATTATTAGGATTCAGAACAGTTTTGTTTGTTTGTTGTTTGTTTTTTATTAGGGAATATTTAACCCAGATATGAACTCAAGTCACCCTATCATTTGCGATTAAATGGAATTTGGATTTAACTCCCATCCCACAGGCATTGGGTATTATCAACGTATCTTTCAATCTTGCAGGGGCCTGGGGTGTAGTTATATTTCCCCTATTTACCTCTGACTTTGGATTCAAGAATAAGAAGTTATAGAGCTTAATTGAACTTAGCCTATCAGACACAACCCACTTAGCTCAACTTACACGTAGCCCTCAAGTAACACATGCAAGTAATCTGTGTTTGTTGTCATTTTCTAAGCTTTGGTGCCATTTTTACCACAGTAAAAAGTAAGAGTAAGTGAAACATTAAAAGCAGTGGAAATGCAGAGGTGCTACTACTGGATATTTGTCTGGAAATATGTATAAATAATCAGAAAATCTAGATAGGGCTAAACAATCCATGGATAAAATTTGGAGAAATGTTTGCTTTAGTACTTAGGTGTGTGTGAACATTAAAACCTAAAATGAAAGGCAGTCCTCCAGTTGAGACAAACAACAACAACAAAGAAAACCCCTCTGAGTACAAAGAGGAAGTTTCTAGATCTTTCTTCTAGACATTGCCTTGCCTACTGAGCGTCATTACCCAAGCCAACCCATGCACACAGATTGGTTGTTAATCAACTACACTCAATAATTCTGTTTGTAATTTGAGAAGAATACCATATACATATAAAATAGTATAATCTCTCTGTTCTATTCTGTGAAATTGGGATAATATTATTAGCCTCGTGGCTTTTGTAATGATCAAATAAGTTAATATTCCTATAACAGAATTAAATGTTAAAACATTTGTAATTGCTGTTTTTTGAAGCAAAGTAGAACCATCAGTTCCCCATTCCCCACCCGCTTCTGCATCTCTTTCATCTCAACTAATGGCTATTCTTTTGTTCAAATTGCTCATGTCAAAATGGTGGCTGTCATCCTGGACTTCTGTTTTTGTTCTAATCCAGTTCTTGTCACAAGTCTATTGTCCTGACTCCACTTTCAATATATTCCCAGAATCAAATCACTTCTTACCACTTCATAGCCACCAGTCTGTTCTAAGCCACTGGCATCCCTCACCTAGGTTAACACAATAGCCTCCTAACTGTTCTCCCAACTCCTTCCTTTACCCTCCTTTGTCTACTCTCAAGGGAACAATCAAAGTCACTCCAGTCCTCTCCTGGAAATTTTCCTGCTGTCAGTGTCCTATCTCTGTAAGTTAATAGTCAGAGTTTTGACCACGTTCTCCACGTTTTGATCTGGCCTCTGTAACTTGTCTGACTTCATTTCCTACTTTTCTCTATCTCACTTCGCTCACTGCCATAGGTTTCACTGCTTCTTAAACAAGCTAAGCAGGCTCTTAGCTGAGAGCCATTTGCAAATGCTGTTTACTTTGTCTGAAAGGCCGTTATTCCTACATAGTCCCAAGACGGCTTCCCTTTCCTTATCTTTCCTCCAAAGTCCCCTTCCCAATGAGGCCTTTCTGAAACACAATACCTAACAATTATTCACCGCCCACACACACATACCCATAGACTGCAAGCTCCTTTCAGTTTTTATTTTTCTACTATGCACTTACCATTATCCACCAAAGAATATCAGTGTTTCTCAAAGAAACATAACCAATAAGATAAAGAAATAGATGATAGATAGATAGATAGATAGATAGATAGATAGATAGATAGATAGACAGACAGTAGACAGATGACAGAGAAAGAGATATATGTTTTGATATCTATTAAGAGATTTATTTTAAGAAATTTTCTCACGTGGTTGTGAGAGATGGCAAGTTTGAAATCCACAGAGCAGACTGGCAGGCTGAAAACTCAGACAGGAATTGATGTTGTAATCTTGAGTCTGAAATTTAAAGGGCAGTCCAGCAGGCTGTATATTCAATCATGATTTCAGTTGATTACTTTGTAATCAACTGATTGGATGAGACCCATGTAATTTTCTTAAATTCAACTGATTGTAGATGTTAATCGCATCTATAAAATACCTTCACAGAAAAAAATCTTAACTCGTATTTCAGCCAATAACTGGGCACCATAGCTTAGTCATAGTGGCACATAAAATTTAACCATCGCACATAGTATATATTTTTCTTTTTTCAAACTCTGATTTATTTTCTGTGTCTCCCATTAAAAATATATGTTCCATGAAGACAGGGGTTGTTGTCCGATTGTTTACTAAAGTTTTCTCACTGACCAGAACAGTGCCTGAGCACTCAGTAAATATTTGTTGATCTTATTAATGCACTTGGGTTAGATTGTTGAGAGATGCTTAAAACTGATTTGGAGACCTTTAGCCCATCACCCACATCAAAATTGGAAGAGGTTCAAGAGTCTAAACTAGAAGGGAGTGTCTTTGGTTGGGTGAGGCGGTAGTTTTTAGTGTGCTGTGCAGCTGACTCTATTAGAAAGGGTAAACCTCTGGTTAGCACAGGCAGCGCAGTTGCTGAGGAGACAGTGGTGAGCAGTAGCCGTGGAAGAGACTCCAGGAAATGGAAATCAGAGGTTGTGAGTGGAAGGGAAATCTAAACAAAATAAAAAACAAAAACAAAACCCTAGAAAGTGCCTGTGGAAGAAAAGAATCAACTCCATTTGAGAGAGGCGAAAGAAAGAAATCAGCTAGGCAGTTAGGGGAAGGACCTTGGCAGAACTTCTCTTAACAAAAGAAAAGGAGCAGCATAAAAGATCAAGCTGCAAGCAGAGATAAGGGAAGCATGATCCAGCACCAAAGAGGGCCTTCTGGGTAATCAGCAAGTTTTATATACATACAGGGATCCCAGTGAGCACATTCTTATCTTTTTTTGGATATACTCAGATAAGGATGCTTGCACAGGAGGGCTTGCTTGGAATATGGCTGAAGCTGCACAGATAAGGAGAGTTACACTGGGCCAGGCACATCCACAGGGGAAGATTCTGCCCCCTGCCCCCTAACGTATGTGCACTAAGGGAAATTAAGCAACATGGAGTAACTTAGGCTAAGATCCCCCATGTGCATTGGAAGCACTGGGTGGGGGCTGTCAGGAATTTGCATCTTATGCAAATAACACACCCAGTCCTAACCTGGTTTTCTTGCCTTATGTAGATAAAGAATCCCCTCCCTACTAGCTCATTTGTAAAAATTCTTGTATTTCACTGTAGGATGGCTACCCTATTATGGGACTCCTCTCTATCTCAGAGAGCTTTCTCTCCTTCTTCTGCTTATTAAACCTCTGCTCCAATCTCACCCTTGGTGTGTCCCCATTCCTTGATTTCCTTAGTCATAAGACCAAGAGCTTGGAGTAGTAGGTACCCCAGACAATGAGGCCTGTTTTACAATCACACACCTTGTCCTGATACCAGATGACAATAACACTTGCCAAAAACGAATTCTCTGTGCCGGTAATTACCTGTTCCCTAGCTCAAATCCTGAAAGGGTAGGGAAATTCATAAATGTTTGGATACAGAAGAAGTATAACTAGGATAGGGTTCAGAAATTAGCCATATTGTGGCCTGGCACAGTGGCTCATACCTGTAATCCCAGCACTTTGGGAGGCCGAGGCAGGTGAATCACGAGGTCAGGAGTTCGAGACCAGCCTGACCAACATGGTGAAACCCCGTCTCTACTAAAAATACAAAAATTAGCTGGGCGTGGTGGTGGGCGCCTGTAATCCCAGCTACTCGAGTAGCTGAGGCAGGAGAATCACTTGAACCCAGGAGGTGGAAGTTGCAGTGAGCCGAGATTATGCCCCTGCACTCCAGCCTGAGCAACAGAGCAAGACTCTGTCTCAAAAAAAAACAAAACAACAACAACAACAACAAAGAAATTGGTCATATTTCCTCTTTCATCCCCAATCACTAAGTGTGAAGTAGTACCTAGCTGGAGGAGGTAAGAAGTTCTAAATTATATAAGAATTTTAATTTTATTTTACATTAGAATGAATATTTTAATGACTGACATGGATTGTTTGGGACTTAAAATACCTGGAGGAATGTTTATTTGTCGAGAGCGATTGAGAATGTTTTTACACCAGCCCAAATGTTCATCTAATGGCTTTGTAGAAGTAATGAATCTTCGGACTTGGTTTAAAGGGGCAGTGAGGAAAAAGAAAAGTTGTTTAATGCTAACACCTTCTTAAATTGAGTTCATTTAGGAGAAGAAAACACATGTAAAGTCCTTAGGGTAGCGTTAAGCAGATACTAAGAATTTAGTAAATCTTAACTATTTTTCTCAGTACCATTAGGAATGGATGTTGACTTTTATTTGATGTATAACCTTATGTCAAATGTCAGTTACTGAAAATAAACTAGACAGAAAGCACAGATCCATGAAACCTGTCTCGCTATATTTATATTCCATCGTCTCTGACCCATAACAGATGCTCGGCTATTTTTTGAGAGGATAATAATAAGAGCAAACGTGACTAGCTGCCAGAGTGAATGAAACAACCATAGGCATTCTAGAATCTCAAAAAGATGGAATTGGCTAGAACATGAGAGTGGATTTAGGTAGTAGGTAAGGTTAACTGATCATTAAAGAATTAGTAAACTGTGGCTAGAGTGAGTTTAGTGGAGTAGGGTGAAGATGAGGAAGAGAGAGCAGGTAATATGAAAGAAAACAGGCACAAAAGTTGTACTAATGTTTGCCATAGACAAAGACTTTGATACATTTTATTCTGAATTTCTTGTAATTAAATTAGCTGTTCAGTGAATAGGACTTTCATGTGTTTGCAATGGTCACTTTTTTTTTTAATAGCGTAATGCTCTTATGTCCAATAATGTTCCTACCTCTGGTCATCACAGTCCATTTCTCTCTCTTTTTTCTTTTTTTTTTCTCTTTCTTTTTTTTTTTTTTTTTTGACAAGTTCTTGCTCTGTCACCCAGGCGGAAGTGCAATGGTGTGATCATGGTTCACTGCAGCCTTGACCTACTGACCTCAACCAATCCTTCCACCCCAGCCTCCCAAGAAGTGGGGAGTATAGATACATACTATCACACCTGGCTACTTCTTTTAATTTTATTTTTTGAAGAGTTGGGGTCTTGCCTTGTTGCCCAGGTTTGTCTCAGACTCGGGTGGTCCTCTCAAGTGGTCCTCCTGCCTCAGCCTCCCAAAGTGCTGGGATTATGGGCATGGGACACCACGTCCAGCTTCATAGTCCATTTTGATTATAAATGGGGACACTATGTCCAGCTTCATAGTCCATTTTGATTGTAATTGATCTGAGAAGTTTAGCTATGTAGCAAGTGCACATATCTTATAATGTCAAATGTATTGATGTGCTAAGAGAGCTATTTAATTTTAATTTTAACATCAGATATCTTAAAGTTGGCTAAAAACTAAAGATGGTTTAACTCAAAACATTTTAAATAGAAAAGGAGTTTTGTAACTGGAGTTACAGAAAGAATATTTAAATGTCAGTAGTCTAGAAACTGGAAACAAAGTTAAGGACCAGTTTTGGACCATCAAAAGATAATTTAATTAGCAAGACTTTCTCTGATTTTCAGGTAGTTGTTCATGTTAAATGCAACTATGTGGTGATATGTCACAGTGTATATATTTCTGTTGGAGGTGTATAACGGATCATAGTAGTTTCACTCAAGAAATGTGTAACATTTGCAATTGAGGAAGCAAAACACACATTACCAAGCACAAAGCACATAAGCTCATCTATTAAATAAAAAGTTTTTTGGATATTTCTGGTTAAAATCATTTTCTTTATAAACTCTAATTATTACAAAATTTCTATTGCAGAACCATTAGAAACTAGAGATATTTGTTTGACATCATGAATGTTATCTTTCCCAAAACTTAAACTAAATTGTTAATGTAAATTGAAATAATTTGAACAAATACATTTGTTTATGAATGAATAGCTATTAAGACACTTATTTTTCGTAAGTTGCTAAGTATGTATAATATGTTAAAAATCCTGATGGAAAATTTTACATGCATGGTGTTCTGGTAATTTACCTAAATCGTACTTCAACAGAATCTGTTACTTCAGTCATGTCAGCGAAAAGTAATGTTATCTTACTTTGTCCGGGAAAAAAAGGACTTCCTCAAATCTAATGCCTAAGATATCGAACCTGCAGAGAAGTGCTCCTACATTTGTATTTTTAAAAAAATTAAAGATGTAAATTATGAATATGTAAATATAATCCTGAACCACAATACACTGAAACATGGACACATTCTTAGCTCTACATATTTAACATTAAGATTGTGAGGTAGTCCCAGTCATTCTGGTTCATTTGCATATAATCTGCTTTTTAGAACTGATTTAAACAAAGACATCACAGGATGAAATAAAGCAACTTGCTTCATAAGAAAATGTCATATTGCTGCAGAATATCTCGACAGAGGGCGTGGCTGACATTTTTAATTTCTAGACGCTTGCATCTTCTGTAATTATCTTGCAGTAACTATATTCAGAAATGAAGCTAGTTTAATCACCAGCTTCATTGCTGGTACAAATGACAGTATGCTATCAGTAGTATATTTCCAAACCCACTTCGCAGTTGTATCAGCACGGAATGCAAATAAACTGTACCAGGTATATTAAAAGCTGTGGGTTATTTTCTGTAACTCACACTTGTTTGTTCTACTGATCAGCAGGCAGATGCTGCAACCCAGTTATTGGGAACAAGTCCCAGCTGAGAGCACATTCCTTTTGTCTGTGCTGAATCTAATAATTATCTCCATGAGTATTGCTTAAGAGGAGGAGGAGCATCTGCTCTGTTGGTCATTAAGACAACAGACTTGGTGAAACAATTGTGATCATCCAAATCTACACTAAATTAACATTATTAGAATTGAGTTGATTTCCTTATGCTAGCAGAATGATTATTCCACAAACTATAGAACTAGCACTGATTACTAACAATCTCATTCCTGTCGCAAGTTCTTAAATAACATTTATTTGTTGAAATAAAGTTAATAAACTTTATTTCAAGCTTCTTAATGGGGAATATTCTAGAATTGACTACAATGACCAGAAGTAAACTTATTTGAATTCTTAGAAATTGGCATTTGCTGATGCTAATTATTTTCAGGATTTTAGGTGTGTGTGAGACAAGTTCTGTGTGGTTGAAGAGAGATGATTATTGTAAAAATATCTAGATTTGAGTCACAAGCAAGATTTTGAATGTTGGTGAATTTGCCATTTTGATAATATTAAATGAAGTGAGATCATGTATCTTGTTAATGCAAAGGAGAGAAGACTTTTTGTATACCAAAAAGTTTACTGTATGTCTATTAGCTGTACAGCTAAGATGCAACTAAACTGCACATTACATTTTAAGATTTCAGATCACTAGTCCCCAGAGATTCTGAATCAATAGGTCAGGAGAGGAATCCAGGGATCTGAATTTCTCAGCTCAGATGATTATGATGCTACAGTAGTCCCAGATCTACAACTTGCAATAATCAGCAGAAATCTCTCTCTCACTTTTTCCTTGGCTCTCCCTTCCTCCTTCTCCCTTCTTCCCTTCTTCCCTCCCTCTCTCCCCCTTCTCCCACCCTCCCTCCCTCTCCCTCTCCCTCCTTCCCTTCAGAGTAAACTTCCATACAACTTTCTAGCAGATATCTGTAACGATCTTAATGGTTAAAACTTTTTTAAAGTCTATGACTAACTCAATCACTGAAAATGATTATGAATCCTAATTATTGGTTTAAATTGATCAGGTTTGATAACTAGAGCTAAGGATGAGTGACGATGCCTAAGTCTTGTTGTGAAGTGTGAACTTCTGTAAAAAAAAAAAAAAAAAAAGAGCTCTGAATGAAACTAAAAAGAATATCTCAAAAGTAAGCCATACAAATTTTCTGCTAGTGATTTTTATTTTACCAAATATTTTTTGTGGGTATATTGTTTTCCCCAGGTGAAGTATAACACATTAAAAAGAGAGTAGCTGAGGCCGGGCGCGGTGGCTCAAGCCTGTAATCCCAGCACTTTGGGAGGCCGAGATGGGCGGATCATGAGGTCAGGAGATCAAGACCATCCTGGCGAACACGGTGAAACCCCGTCTCTACTAAAAAAAAATACAAAAAAAAAAAAAAAACTAGCCGGGCGAGGTGGTGGGCGCCTGTAATCCCAGCTACTCGGGAGGCTGAGGCAGGAGAATGGCGTGAACCCGGGAGGCGGAGCTTGCAGTGAGCTGAGATCCGGCCACTGCACTCCAGCCTGGGCGACAGAGCGAGACTCCGTCTCAAAAAAAAAAAAAAAAAAAGAGAGTAGCTTTCTGATTTGTTTCTTTGAACAGGTAGAACAAATATGTTTGGAATACAAATGAGACATTTTGAATTTTTCTCTATTCCTTCTGTTCATTCTATAATATACAAAAAAACCAAAAACATAGAACATATATTAAATATATGAAAAAAGAAAAGATTTAGTAAATATGAACAATATTTATTTATCATCAGTGATCAAATAAGAAAAAAGATGAGTTATGTGTTTGGGAATTTCAGACTGTCGTTAATATTTAAACTTGCATTTGCATTTTTTGGTTTTTGCTTTAATAGCATAAATTCAAAATTTTCCTTTTTTAACATTACCAATTACTGTGTAGGAAACATAAATAACAAAAAAGATAAATTATTCAAGATAATCAGGTTTCTGCTTTCTATGCTTTCCTTTGTGTGTGTGTGTGTGTGTGTGTGTGTGTGTGTGTGTGCACGCACACCTCCGGTTTTCTTGTTTGTCACTGTTTTCCATACGCTGCTTATCTCAAAAGAGACACAAGCCACTAGTTGATCAAATTGCTTTCTACCTTCCTCGACTGTATCTGCATATATTTCATACTGCACGAGGCCAGCATGCTAGGAATAGAAAATGAAAAAACATCAAGATGTTATGCTTTCTCAGCGGGTATCTGATTGGTGGAATGTTTATTTAGATGTATATATGTTTGTTCCTACTCATTAACCAAGGTGATTGCAATAAGAAACTGTAGTCATTTCAAGGTGATAAATGACACTGTCATCCAAAAAGCATGTCTTATTTTTTGGTCTTTTTTTTTTTTTTTTCGTTTAATGCATATTACTAGGCCACATTGATTATGTAGCTTAGCATGGGATATTTATATTGCTTTTCCTTAAAATTGATACACTGCTCATGGTGATGACAAATAGATCCTCGTAATCATATTATGGCAGATTGGCACAGGAAAACATTGAATTAATTTAATCAGTTAGGAATTGTATTCAGGTAGCAACAAAAAGCTGCCTTACATGAATTATAAATGTAACGTTTTCTCAAGTACAAGAAATTCAGAGTAGAGAGTTCCAGATTAGAGGGCCAGGATGCCATCAAAGAGAATGCTAACTCTTTAACATCATGCTTGTTCTTAATTTTAATGTAAGTCTCATTTTCATGCTGTTTAGATGGCTGCAAAAACTCCAGCCATCACATCAGTGTTTCAGGCAGGAAGAAGGGCATGAGCAAAAGTAGAAGTATTCTGGATGGCTGAGCCCGTGTGCATTTCTTTCAGACTTCTGCCTTCACTTTATGGGCCAAAATGTGATATATAAGAGAAAGTGAGAGAACAATTATTATTTGAAAGCTGGCCTTCCTAACTTTACAAGTAAAAGCAGAATTTTGTGCTAAGAAAGGAGAAAATATTTTTGATGAGTATTTGGCAGTCTTGCTGCATTTATCAGCGAAAGAGACACTTGTCTTGATAATCAGCTTACTCTGAATAAAAAAAAGATAACATAAGTGGGGAAAACAAAGTTCAAAATTCAAGGTATCTCTAAGTGGGAAATGGCCCTAAGTATGTCTAACTTTCCCTTTGGGGTTGCGAAAATCACATCTGCTTTCACTGGATCAATTAATATTCCTATTCTAATAAACATTCAGAAATATATATATATACACATACACACACACACACATATATATTTGTTTTTCATTCTCCTCCATTTGTTATTCAGAGGATGTGGACGATCGACTTCCTGGTGTCATCTAATTAACATGCAACATTTACAAAACTGGACTTCTATTTCTTCATGTCAACGTATCTTCTTGCCTTCTGTCTTTTTTCTTTTGAGCTTTTAAGTTCTGAGGTACATGTGCAGGATGCATAGGTTTGTTACACAGGTAAAAGTGTGCCATAGTGGTTTGCTACACAGATCAACTCATCACCTAGGTATGGGCATCCATTAGCTATTCTGATGCTCTCCGTCCCCCTCCCCCCACAAAATGCCCCAGAGTGTGTTTCTGCCCTCTATATGTCCATGTATTCTCATGCTTCAGTTCCCACTTACAAGTGACAACATGCAGTGTTTGGTTTTCTGTTCCTGTGTTAAATTGCTAAGGATAACGGATTCCAGCTCTGTCCATATCCCTGCAAAGGACACAATCTCATTCCTTTTTATGACTGCATAGTATTCCATGGTGTACGTGTACCACATTTTCTTTGTTCAGTGTTGGTTTCATTTTCTTTCTTATTTCTCATACCCAGTTCTTTTTAAACTCCCATGGCTTCTACCTCCAAAATTCCTACTGTCACTCATTCTTCTCTTGTTACTGCCACTATCCTGATTGAGGTCCTGCAATGTACATTACCCAGTGAACTATTTTCTAACTTGCAGTTATACCAATTTCTTAATGACAGACATGGAAAGAATTACAATTGCTAATACAATTTTTAAAACACACTATCTTTCAAGCCTCCCAGTAATATCACTCTAAAATATTTTCCAGCTCTATTCCATGCTGACCTTCAGTCCAGACATACTTATTTGTTTTCCAAATATCTCCACTTCTTCCAACATGTAGACTTTTCGCTCACAGTTTATACTTCTGCCTTGTCATCTCTCACTACTCTTCTCACCTGTTGACATTTTATTCATCCATCAAGTTCAAACTCAACATCGCTTTTTCCATAAGAGCTTTGATGATTTTTGCAACCTGCTAAGGTGTCTCCTTTCTTTTGGCCTCCATAGCATTTTATTTTTCCTCTTTAAAGTTGTTTAACATATTTGAATTTTAATATAAGTGATTAGGTAGTCTTAGGTCTCATCAGCTAGATTACATTTAACAGAAAAAAGGGATAACTACATATTCTTTTTATGCTCAGCATCATATATATGTGTGTGTTTATGTATATGCCCAGAATTGTGTATACTTCGGTCGTGTGAATCATAACTAAGGCATTCAAGACAAAGGCCTAGCTTCTTACCAGAGTCTAACCTCTGGTTATCACTCAATGTGGCAGTCTAAGTGAAGAAGGACTTATGAAAATAAGACCAGACTGGAAGGGCAGCACTCAGCAGAATATCTCTGTGCCCAGGTCTCCAAAGATATATGTGATATCACTAATCAACATGATCTTTACCTCATGAAATTGTACTAAATATTAGATAATGACTGTGAGATTATTACATTAACATTAGTGTTTAAAAAACATTTCCAATTGTAAAAATAGGTGGAATTAGGTTGCCAGGACACTGTAATACATAGATAAAATTAGAAATTAATAAAACCAAAAATTTGGTTCTTTGAAAAATATATTACTTTTAACAGACCTTTGAAATAAATGAATAAGAAAATAACAAGGTAAGATAAACAAAATATAGAATGATAAAACATAAATGACCATAAGCACAACAAAAATAATATTTAAAATGAAATTAAGTATATACAGTATTAATGAAAGTATTTTACTTTTATATGCAAATGTATATGGTATTAGTAAAAATAAAAGCATAAATATTAGCTAACTATAATATTCTATTGAAGTACTGTACAGTGATCAATGACGTGGTTTGGCTCTGTGTCCCTTCCCAAATCTCACCTTGAATTATAATTCCCAGGTGTCAAGGCAGGGAACTGGTAGGAGGTGATTTGATCATGGGGGAGGTTTCCCCCATGCTGTTCTCATGGCAGTGAGGGAGTTCTTGTGAGATCCCATGGTTTTGAAAGTGGCAGTTTCCCCTGTGTGCTCTCTCTCACCTGCCACCATGTCAGACTTTCTGTGCTTCCCCTTCACCTTCTGCCATGATTGTAAGTTTCCTGAGGCCTCTCTAGTCATGTGGAACTGTGAGTCAATTAAACCTATTTTGTTTACAAATTGTCCAGTCTCAGGTAATATCTTTATAGCAGTGTGAGGATGAACTAATACAATAAGATTGATAAAAACTATCCTCTCTTTGCAAAGAAGCAATATTTAGGTAATACTTATTTCGTTTGAAAATTTCTTAATGATCAGAGTATACATAGATATATTCTGTATACATCTACATGAATCTTGAATGACAGCCTATGTGTATTACAATACACAGATTGTAAACAATCTGCCTCAAAGGTGAGTGTTTGAAAAAATGTTAAACTGTTTCAGTTTTCTTCTCCTTCTAACTTACTATTATTGACTATTATTCATAGTTCGGAGGTGTGGAAATAA
>NW_022325308.1:0-1371 GCF_002776525.5 Piliocolobus tephrosceles | reverse complement strand
TCGCCAAAAACTGGAAAGGACCCAAATGCCCCTGAACTGGTGGATGGATAGACAGAATTTGTTATAATCATACAATGGAATACTAGTCAGCCATAAGAAGGAATGAACTACTATGTCATGTCATACACACTATGTTGTGGCTGACCCTCAAAAACATTCTGCCTAATGAAAGAAGCCATGCACAAGAGATCACATATTTTATGATTCCATTTACACTAAATGTCCATAAAAACAAATTTATACAACAGAAACTAGCTTATTGCTTGCCTGAGGCTGAGGGTTGGAGCAGTAATTAATTGTAAATAAGTATGAGGAATATTATTGAGATGAGAGATACAAATGTTCTAAAACTGATTTATGGTGATAGTTGCATCACTCGGTAACATTCCTAAAAATCATGGAAATGCACACCTTAAATGGGTGAACTTTCTGCTATGTAAAATATACCTCAATAAAGTTGTTTAAAATGCATCAATTGAAATTGGATCTTAGACCTAAATGTAAAGCCTAATGCTATGAAACCTCTAAAAGAAAACAGAAACAGAGACTTTTGTGATCTTGGGGTAGGCATATATTTCTTGGATGCAAAATCAAAGAGATGATTCAAAAAATGAACTTTGAAAAACTGAACTTCAAATAAAAATTAAAATCATCTGTCCTTTGCAGAAACTCTTAAGACAATGAAAAGACAACCTATAGAATAGAAGAAAATATTTGCAAGGTGTATATCTTATAAAGACTTGATTCCAGAAAATAAAGCACAGTTAAAATGTTATATTAAGAAAATTACCAGCCATGGGTGCTTGTACGCTTTCTTATTTATTATTATTATTATTATTATTATTATTATTATTATTATTATTTATTATTATTTTTTGCAAGACAAGGTCTCACTGTGTTGCACAGACTGGAGTGCGGTGGCGCCATCCCAGCTCACTGCAACCTCTGCCTCCCAGGGTCAAGCGATTCTCCTGCTTCAGTCTCCTGAGTAGCTGGGATTACAGGCACACGCCACTATCGCCTGGCTAATTTTTGTAGTTTTAGTACAGATGGGGTTTCACCATATTGGCCAGGCTGATCTCAAACTCCTGACCTCAAATGATCCACCTTCCTCGGCCTCCAAAAGTGCTGGGATTACAGGCGTGAGCCACCACGCCCAGCCTGTATGCTTTCTTATTTGTATCCTTTCTGATATTCTTTGAGTCTCTAGGGTTTTTAGAACATTTATAATTCCTACCCCTAAGGTATTCTGTAACTATTATTTTGAAGAAATGAACAAAAGACTAAACAAAAAATTGTTAATCTGTGCTTCCAAATTGGTTGTTGAAGTTTGAAGAAGCTAGCATCAGGAAGGGATAGCGGCTCTAAGGA
>NW_022325307.1:0-1371 GCF_002776525.5 Piliocolobus tephrosceles | reverse complement strand
TCCTTAGAGCCGCTATCCCTTCCTGATGCTAGCTTCTTCAAACTTCAACAACCAATTTGGAAGCACAGATTAACAATTTTTTGTTTAGTCTTTTGTTCATTTCTTCAAAATAATAGTTACAGAATACCTTAGGGGTAGGAATTATAAATGTTCTAAAAACCCTAGAGACTCAAAGAATATCAGAAAGGATACAAATAAGAAAGCATACAGGCTGGGCGTGGTGGCTCACGCCTGTAATCCCAGCACTTTTGGAGGCCGAGGAAGGTGGATCATTTGAGGTCAGGAGTTTGAGATCAGCCTGGCCAATATGGTGAAACCCCATCTGTACTAAAACTACAAAAATTAGCCAGGCGATAGTGGCGTGTGCCTGTAATCCCAGCTACTCAGGAGACTGAAGCAGGAGAATCGCTTGACCCTGGGAGGCAGAGGTTGCAGTGAGCTGGGATGGCGCCACCGCACTCCAGTCTGTGCAACACAGTGAGACCTTGTCTTGCAAAAAATAATAATAAATAATAATAATAATAATAATAATAATAATAATAATAATAATAAATAAGAAAGCGTACAAGCACCCATGGCTGGTAATTTTCTTAATATAACATTTTAACTGTGCTTTATTTTCTGGAATCAAGTCTTTATAAGATATACACCTTGCAAATATTTTCTTCTATTCTATAGGTTGTCTTTTCATTGTCTTAAGAGTTTCTGCAAAGGACAGATGATTTTAATTTTTATTTGAAGTTCAGTTTTTCAAAGTTCATTTTTTGAATCATCTCTTTGATTTTGCATCCAAGAAATATATGCCTACCCCAAGATCACAAAAGTCTCTGTTTCTGTTTTCTTTTAGAGGTTTCATAGCATTAGGCTTTACATTTAGGTCTAAGATCCAATTTCAATTGATGCATTTTAAACAACTTTATTGAGGTATATTTTACATAGCAGAAAGTTCACCCATTTAAGGTGTGCATTTCCATGATTTTTAGGAATGTTACCGAGTGATGCAACTATCACCATAAATCAGTTTTAGAACATTTGTATCTCTCATCTCAATAATATTCCTCATACTTATTTACAATTAATTACTGCTCCAACCCTCAGCCTCAGGCAAGCAATAAGCTAGTTTCTGTTGTATAAATTTGTTTTTATGGACATTTAGTGTAAATGGAATCATAAAATATGTGATCTCTTGTGCATGGCTTCTTTCATTAGGCAGAATGTTTTTGAGGGTCAGCCACAACATAGTGTGTATGACATGACATAGTAGTTCATTCCTTCTTATGGCTGACTAGTATTCCATTGTATGATTATAACAAATTCTGTCTATCCATCCACCAGTTCAGGGGCATTTGGGTCCTTTCCAGTTTTTGGCGA
>NW_022325306.1:0-1604 GCF_002776525.5 Piliocolobus tephrosceles | reverse complement strand
AAGCATTCAAGTACTTTTATGTATTTAAATGTAATATGAACATATGATGTTAAAAGAAAATACATATTCTCTAAACGCAGTGGCATTAAATAGAATTCAGTAGCAGAAAAATACCTGAAAATTCCTCAAATATTTAAAAACTAAATTATGTACTTAAGACATCAAAAGAAAAATTAAAAAATGTTTAGAGTTGAATAAAAATGGAAATATAGTGTCTTAGTTTGCTTTGTGCTGCTGTAACAGAATATCTGAGACCTAGATAATTTATAATTAACAGAAATTTATTGGCTTACAATCATGAAGACTGGGAAATCCAGTGTCAAGGTGTGGGTATCTTATGAGGGCCTTCTTGCTATGCCATGACGTGGCAGAAAACAAGAGGGTGTGAGAGTGAGAGAGAGGGAGAGAGAGCAGACAGGGATCCAAACTTACCTTTTTAATAATAATACTAAAAAAATCAACTCCCATAATAATAAACCTACTCCTGCATAACAACATTAATTCATTTATGAGAAAAGTGACCTCAAGGACCAATCACCACTCAAAAAATCACAATGGCAACCAAATTTTAATATGAGTTTTGGAGGGAACAAACATCCAAACCATAGCACATAGGATATCTTAATGTGGGCAAAACAACTAAAGCAGTATTTAGGGACATTTTTGCCCTGATATAAATATTTATATTATTACATAGCATAACATTCTTCACAGAGGTATAAAAATAAATATTTTAAAATTCATATGAACCAAAAAAGAACTGGAATACTGAAGGCAATTCTAAGCAAAAAGAACAAAGCTGGAGGCATCATTCCAGTTAACTTCAAACTACGTTACAAGGCTACAGTAACCAAAACATCATGGTATTGGTACAAAAACAGACACCTAGGCCCAGCACTGTGGCTCACACTTGTAATCCCAGCACTTTGGGAGGCCAAGGCGGGTGGATCACCTGAGGTCAGGAGTTCAAGACCAGCCTGGCCAACATGGTGAAACTTCGTCTCTACTAAAAATACAAAAATTAGCCAGGTGTGGCAGCATGTGTGTCAGTAATCCCAGCTACTGGGGGAACTGAGGCAGGAGAATCGCTTGAACCCAGGAGGGGGAGATTTCAGTGAGCCGAGATTGCACCATTGCACTCTAGCCTGGGGGATAGAGCGAGACTCTGTCTCCAAAAAACAAACAAACAAACAACAGAAACTTAGACCAATGGAACAGAATAGAGTGTCCAGAAAGGCTGCATACCTACAACCATCTGCCATTTGACAGAGCTGACAAAAACAAGCAATGGAGAAAGGACTCCCTATTGAATAAATGGTGCTAGGATAACTGGCTAGCCATATGCAGAAGATAGAAACTGGAACCCTTCCATACACCATATACAATAATTAATTCAAGGTGGATTAAACACTTAAGTGTAAAACCCAAAACTATAAACACCCTGGAACACAAACTAGTCAATACCATTCTGGTTTTGGAATGGGAAAGATTTCATGACTAAGACACTGAAGCAATTGCAACAAAAGCAAAAATTGACAAATGAGATCTAATTAAGCTAAAGAGCTTCTGCACAGGAAAAGAAACTATCAACAGAGTCAAAAGAT
>NW_022325305.1:0-1604 GCF_002776525.5 Piliocolobus tephrosceles | reverse complement strand
ATCTTTTGACTCTGTTGATAGTTTCTTTTCCTGTGCAGAAGCTCTTTAGCTTAATTAGATCTCATTTGTCAATTTTTGCTTTTGTTGCAATTGCTTCAGTGTCTTAGTCATGAAATCTTTCCCATTCCAAAACCAGAATGGTATTGACTAGTTTGTGTTCCAGGGTGTTTATAGTTTTGGGTTTTACACTTAAGTGTTTAATCCACCTTGAATTAATTATTGTATATGGTGTATGGAAGGGTTCCAGTTTCTATCTTCTGCATATGGCTAGCCAGTTATCCTAGCACCATTTATTCAATAGGGAGTCCTTTCTCCATTGCTTGTTTTTGTCAGCTCTGTCAAATGGCAGATGGTTGTAGGTATGCAGCCTTTCTGGACACTCTATTCTGTTCCATTGGTCTAAGTTTCTGTTGTTTGTTTGTTTGTTTTTTGGAGACAGAGTCTCGCTCTATCCCCCAGGCTAGAGTGCAATGGTGCAATCTCGGCTCACTGAAATCTCCCCCTCCTGGGTTCAAGCGATTCTCCTGCCTCAGTTCCCCCAGTAGCTGGGATTACTGACACACATGCTGCCACACCTGGCTAATTTTTGTATTTTTAGTAGAGACGAAGTTTCACCATGTTGGCCAGGCTGGTCTTGAACTCCTGACCTCAGGTGATCCACCCGCCTTGGCCTCCCAAAGTGCTGGGATTACAAGTGTGAGCCACAGTGCTGGGCCTAGGTGTCTGTTTTTGTACCAATACCATGATGTTTTGGTTACTGTAGCCTTGTAACGTAGTTTGAAGTTAACTGGAATGATGCCTCCAGCTTTGTTCTTTTTGCTTAGAATTGCCTTCAGTATTCCAGTTCTTTTTTGGTTCATATGAATTTTAAAATATTTATTTTTATACCTCTGTGAAGAATGTTATGCTATGTAATAATATAAATATTTATATCAGGGCAAAAATGTCCCTAAATACTGCTTTAGTTGTTTTGCCCACATTAAGATATCCTATGTGCTATGGTTTGGATGTTTGTTCCCTCCAAAACTCATATTAAAATTTGGTTGCCATTGTGATTTTTTGAGTGGTGATTGGTCCTTGAGGTCACTTTTCTCATAAATGAATTAATGTTGTTATGCAGGAGTAGGTTTATTATTATGGGAGTTGATTTTTTTAGTATTATTATTAAAAAGGTAAGTTTGGATCCCTGTCTGCTCTCTCTCCCTCTCTCTCACTCTCACACCCTCTTGTTTTCTGCCACGTCATGGCATAGCAAGAAGGCCCTCATAAGATACCCACACCTTGACACTGGATTTCCCAGTCTTCATGATTGTAAGCCAATAAATTTCTGTTAATTATAAATTATCTAGGTCTCAGATATTCTGTTACAGCAGCACAAAGCAAACTAAGACACTATATTTCCATTTTTATTCAACTCTAAACATTTTTTAATTTTTCTTTTGATGTCTTAAGTACATAATTTAGTTTTTAAATATTTGAGGAATTTTCAGGTATTTTTCTGCTACTGAATTCTATTTAATGCCACTGCGTTTAGAGAATATGTATTTTCTTTTAACATCATATGTTCATATTACATTTAAATACATAAAAGTACTTGAATGCTT
>NW_022325304.1:0-1297 GCF_002776525.5 Piliocolobus tephrosceles | reverse complement strand
AAATCATTTAAAAGTCTGAATTTAGGAGCTAGATACATGCATAAATATACATATGATAATGTGCTCAAAGATGTCTCTTTTCTAATGCTTTCAAAACCTCAAGCTAATGTAAGCACCTCTGTGCCTCAGTTCCATGGTGCTGTTATATCAGCGGATCCAATTTCCTGTGCTACCAGCATTACTCTCCTCACTTTACTACCAGATTTTAGAACTGACTTGGTTGAGGTCCCATGGCAATGGGAAAAATACCCTCCTGCTTCCCTCCTATTCTCTTTGCCTTTACTTTCTTTCTGCTTTTCTATACTCAACACTTATTTTGTGACCCCAATGTGTCTTAAATCAGTTTTTAACTGCCCCTTAAACTATTTCCATGTCACAGCATTTAAAAATGATGGTTCGGTGGCTCAAGCCTGTAATCCCAGCACTTTGGGAGGCCGAGACGGGTGGATCACGAGGTCAGGAGATCGAGACCATCCTGGCTAACACGGTGAAACCCCGTCTCTACTAAAAAAAATACAAAAAACTAGCCGGGCGAGGTGGCGGTCTTCTGTAGTCCCAGCTACTCGGGAGGCTGAGGCAGGAGAATGGCGGGAACCTGGGAGGCGGAGCTTGCAGTGAGCTGAGATCCGGCCACTGCACTCCAGCCCGGGCAACAGAGCGAGACTCCGTCTCAAAAAAAAAAAAAAAAAAAAAATGATGGTTCATGACAAAGCTGCTTGGGATAAAGTAAAAAAAAAAAGGTTCAATTCCTCGTCACATAAGATTGACGTGCAGATGCAGAATGGTTATTTGATGACTTTTACCTTCAACTCTGTAACTACAGAGTAAAACTAATCTAGCCCTGTAGTTCTAAAAAGATTAGAGAGAGGCAAGTTTGGAAATAGTCATCATATATATATGTGTGTGTGTATATACACATATATATACACGTATATACACACACACACACACACACATATATTTTTTTTGAGATGGAGTTTCACTCTTGTAGCCCAGGCTGGAGTGCAATGGCTTGATCACGGCTTGCTGCAATCTCCACCTCCAAGGTTCAAGCGATTCTCCCGCATCAGCCTCCAGAGTAGCTGGGATTACAGGCATGTGCCACCATGCCCGACTAATTTTCTATTTTTAGTAGAGATGGAGTTTCTCCATGTTGGTCAGGCTAGTCTTGGAACTCCTGACCTCAGGTGATCCGCCTGCCCTGGCCTCCCAAAGTGCTGGGATTACAGGCGTGAGCCACCGCGCCAGGCCCTTTTCTTTTAATTATCTTTTTTTGTTTTTTGTTTTTTTTTTTTTT
>NW_022325303.1:0-4660 GCF_002776525.5 Piliocolobus tephrosceles | reverse complement strand
AAATCATTTAAAAGTCTGAATTTAGGAGCTAGATACATGCATAAATACACATATGATAATGTGCTCAAAGATGTCTCTTTTCTAATGCTTTCAAAACCTCAAGCTAATGTAAGCACCTCTGTACCTCAGTTCCATGGTGCTGTTATATAAGCGGATCCAATTTCCTGTGCTACCAACATTACTCTCCTCACTTTACTGTAAGATTTTAGAACTGACTTGGTTGAGGTCCCATGGCAATGGGAAAAATACCCTCCTGCTTCCCTCCTATTCTCTTTGCCTTTTCTTTCTTTCTGCTTTTCCATACTCAACACTTATTTTGTGACCCCAATGTGTCTTTTTTTCTTTTTTGAGACAGAGTCTTGCTCTGTCACCCGGGCTGGAGTGCAGTGGCCGGATCTCAGCTCACTGCAAGCTCCGCCTCCCGGGTTTACACCATTCTCCTGCCTCAGCCTCCAGAGTAGCTGGGACTACAGGCGCCCACCACCTCGCCTGGCTAGTTTTTTGTATTTTTAGTAGAGACGGGGTTTCACCGTGTTAGCCAGGATGGTCTCGTTCTCCTGACCTCGTGATCCACCCATCTCGGCCTCCCAAAGTGCTGGGATTACAGGCTTGAGCCACCGCGCCCAGCCCCCAATGTGTCTTAAATCAGTTTTTAACTGCCCCTTAAATTATTTCCATGTCACAGCATTTAAAAATGATGGTTCATGACAAAGCTGCTGGGGATAAAGTAAAAGGTTCAATTCCTTTTGTCACATAAGATTGACGTGCAGATGCAAAATGGTTATTTGATGACTTTTACATTCAACTCTCTAACTACAGAGTAAAACTAATCTAGCCCTGTAGTTCTAAAACGATTAGAGAGAGGCAAGTTTGGAAATAGTCATCTTTTATATATATATATATGGTTTTGGTTTTTTTTGAGACGGAATTTCTTGTTGCCCAGGCTGGAGTGCAACGGCTTGATCTCGGCTCGCTGCAATCTCCACCTCCAAGGTTCAAGTGAGCCTCCGGAGTAGCTGGGATTACAGGCATGTGCCACCATGCCTGGCTAATTTCCTATTTTTAGTAGAGACGGGGTTTCTCCATGTTGGTCAGGCTAGTCTTGGAACTCCTGACCTCAGGTGATCTGCCTGCCCTGGCCTCCCAAAGTGCTGGGATTACAGGTGTGAGCCACCGGGCCGGCCCTTTTCTTTTTATATCTTAATGGTCAGTTTAAACAAGCTGAGGCAAAGGGCAAGGGAAATCTTTATAGGACCTTGTAACAGTAGTAGCAATTGAAGCACCCAACTCTTAAGTGTTGTAAAAGAAAGTATATTAGTACTCTGGTAAGATGTTTGGAAAATAAAGATGTTCTAATTGATTTGTTTTTCTATGACCACCAGAGCGAGCACAAAAGAACCAGCGGGTAGGCAAGGATAGGAGCAAAACTGCAAATTTATTTTTGGTCACCTAGCTTCAGGGAAGAAGGTGGGTAGGGAGAGGTCTGTCGGCCTCCGGCAAAGGAGGCCAAGAGAGTCGCCCTGTGGAGCTCTCGGACGGAGTTCCTAATGCAGTCCCGAAAGGAGTGGGGGGCTGGGAAGTCCGCGCGGGATGCTCACCGGGAGTGGCTTTTCTAGGAGTAGGAGGGCAATAGGCGGGGCACGGGCGTGTCGGGGGTCGTTCCACAGGTGCGACCAGGTAAATCTTGGTCTCTTCAGATTGACGTCACCTGGCGCATGCCCGGTTGGTCTGCACCTTCCCGGGCGCCGGCTGCATTTTCGCGCACGCGGGAAAAGTTGGTGATGAAGAACCCGGAAGTGCGCCATCTTGCCTTCGTTCATCCAAACCTCGAGCAATGATAGAAGGCCCTTCGTTGCACTCTGTCTTTCCAATGTGGCAATTTGCTCAGTTTATTCTTTTTACACAGATAGCATCATTATTTCCCATGTATGTTGTGGGATACATTAAACCAAGCAAATTTCAGAAGATCATTTATGTGAACATGATTTCAGTTATCCTTAGTTTCATTTTGATGTTTGGAAATGTAATGTACTTATCTTCCTATTATTCTTCATCTTTGTTAATGACGTGGGCAATAATTCTAAAGATAAATAAAATTTAAAAACTGGGAGTATCTGAACTCAACTTGTGGCTAATTCAAGGTAGTCCCTGGTGGTCTAGTGGTTAGGATTCGGCTATTAAGCGAAAAGTTGGTGATGAAGAACCCGGAAGTGCGCCATCTTGCCTCCGTTCGTCTAAACAGTAATAAGATTGTATCTTGAACTGTTGTGCATTTTAATTATTCATGCACAGTATGCCTCCCCCAACCCCAAATCTCATCAGACACAATCTCTTGAGATTTACAGAGGGAGCAAATATGAAGAAAACAAAGTTCTCCATTCCTGCATCCCATTCCCACGTTTTCTAGTTGACTGAGGCAAAATGATATCCCCAGAGAACACATGTGTAATGTGGTACATATTGTTTTCAGCTAAGCCACTCCTTGGTCAAATTACTGACACATCAGTTTATACTTGCCCTTTCCACCTGACACAGATAGCAGCCAGAGATTTGGTTCAGTGAATTTAGGACTTAGAAAGGCAGAGTTTGTAGTGCTGCAAGTCACAGAAGGTCATTCTGATACACTCGTATACTTGTTAATCACTTGAATAGCGAGATTTGAACAATCTACTCCTTTCTTTTTTCAGGCCTGCTCCTAGGACCTCTGACATACAAATGAATGCCAGCGTGCTCAGGAGCTCAACTTTCACTTCATCTGTTATTAACCTTCAACCACAGGACAGTAACATCTGTTCCTTTTATCCCAATTTTACATGCGACATTCTTAGCCATATTTACAGTGTTGTTTTTTTTTTTTTCTTTGAGGTGGAGTTTCACTCTTGTTGCCCAGGGTGGAGTACAGTGGCACCTTCTTGGCTCACAGAAACCTCCGCCTCCCAGATTCAAGCGATTCTCCTGCCTCAGCCTCCTGAGTAGCTGGGATTACAGGCATGCGCCACTATGGCTGGCTAATTTTGTATTTTTAGTAGAGACGGGGTTTCTCCATGTTGGTCAGGCTGGTCTCGAACTCCGACCTCAGTTAATCCACCCACCTCGGCCTACCAAAGTGCTAGGATTACAGGCGTGAGCCATGGTGCCCGGCCTACACTGTGTTTTTATGCATATCATTATACCCTGTTGTAGGGCTATAAAGATCCTACTATGGTAGAATTGGCAGTAGGTTGAGGGATTAGGACAAAAGGATGTAGAAAACCGCAGATCTAGAGATGCATAGCTATTCTCATAACCTAGGAAGAGAGGTACGTTTCTCCGTCATCAATAGCTAAACACTCCTTCTGCTTGTAAGTATTGAATCCACAAAGTTACTATATGCAAACATATAGCCCTTGCCTTCAGGCCAAGCCGTAGTTATGCAGAAGGCTTGAAAAAAATCACAGATTTAACATTTGTGGTTCCAGCTGTTCAGGACCAATTCCCAAACTCCACGACATGTAACCATCTCTAATTTTGCTAGGACACAGTTTGATGCTTAGGTTTTAAGGCTGGTGTGCCAGACGTTATCAAGTGGTTTGTGAGAGTAGCCCTATGTCTCCATTGGGTAGAGTAGCTGGGTCGTAAGGATCACGAAGAGATTAAGAAATGACTGAAAAGCCAACTAGCTAGCCTCGGTGATAGTAAGCAAAAGTATACAAACACACTAAGGAAGTTACCCTTTGTATTGTCAAAGGTTTCAGTTTTGTGTAAGGTTGTGATTCATGCAGAGTTAATCCCCATCACTAAAATCCTTTTTGATTTGCTGCAAATAGATAATCTGTGGAAGACATTTTGGCTTTTCTCGCTAGCAGAAAATGTGAGGCTTCTTCAGGTTTTTCCTGTTCATTGTTTCATGGGAGCATCTTCCCCAAAACATTGCAAAACTCAAAAGTTTTCAGATTGATGTGGCAGAGAAAGCACTGATCTCGGCTTCAGGAGCTAAATTTTCTAGTCCTAACTGTGCCACTAACAGACTGTGGGACTTCAGACAAATAGATTCCTTTCTCGGGTTTCTTCTTATGTCAAACGGACAGCGACAAAAGGATCATGATGAACCAGGGACCAACTTCACGATTAAAACCTAAGACTTCAGGGACAGACATCTGTCCGTTCCCGGTTCCCGGCTACACCTCCGGCCCGCCTGGCCCACCGCGAACTGCGCGAAACCCCTCTCCACCGTCGCCAGGCCCGTGGCCTCGCGCGAAGACGTTGGTCGTTAACATCTCCCTCGCAATGGGCGGGGCGGAGGGCTTCAGCTTCCGGGGGCAAATAGCGAGGCGGCGCGTGGCGGTACCCACTGGCGTCAGCGCGGGCCTGCCCACGCACCCGCCCACCGCGCGCCGGACAGTGTCTACCCACGTCGAAGGACTTCCCAGCCCTAGCAGTGAACACTGGGAAGTCCCCAAAAGGCTCTGCAGGGCCGAGGAGACCAGTTCAGAGTGGGGGAGGGGAAGAGAAACTGAACTATTTATGCTGATCAGTGCATGCTTCCTTTGTGGAGATTGGCCAGGGTTTTACTCTAGTAACCAATCACTTCATAACAAGGGTGGGACAGTTGAGATCTTTCACATTCATTGGTTGAGAAGTTGCGGCGCAATGGAAGGACTTAAACCGAGAGTATCCGGGA
>NW_022325302.1:0-2865 GCF_002776525.5 Piliocolobus tephrosceles | reverse complement strand
TGGAGTGCAGTGGCCAGATCTCAGCTCACTGCAAGCTCCGCCTCCCGGGTTCATGCCATTCTCCTGCCTCAGCCTCCCCAGCAGCTGGGACTATAGGCGGCTGCCATCTCGCCTGGCTAGTTTTTTTGTATTTTTTAGTAGAGACGGGGTTTCACCGTGTTAGCCAGGATGGTCTCCATCTGCTGACCTCGTGATCCGCCCGTCTCGGCCTCCCAAAGTGCTGGGATTCCAGGCTTGAGCCACCGCGTCCGGCCTCTTTTAATATCTTAATGGTCAGTTTAAACAAGCTGAGGCAAAGGGCAAGGGAAATCTTTAGAGGACCTTGTAACAGTAGTAGCAATTGAAGCACCCAATTCTTAAATATTGTAAAAGAAAGTGTATCAGTGACTCTGGTAAGATGTTTGGAAAATAAAGATGTTCTATTAAGATTATATCTTGAATTGTTGTGCATTTTAATTATTCATGCACAGTATGCCTCCCCCCAACCTCAAATCTCATCAGACACAACCTCTTTTAGATTTACAGAGGAAGCAAATATGAAGAAAATAAAGTTCTCCATTCCTGCATCCCATTCCCACGTTTTCTAGTTGATTGAGGCAAAATGATATCCCCAGAGAACACATGTGTAATTTGGTACATATTTTTTTCAGCTAAGCCACTCCTTGGTCAAATTACTGACACATCAGTTTATACTTGCCCTTTCCACCTGACACAGACAGCAGCCAGAGATTTGGTTCAGTGAATTTGGGGCTTAGAAAGGCAGAGTTTGTAGTGCTGCAAGTCACAGAAGGTCATTCTGATACACTCGTATACTTGTTAATCACTTGAATAGGGAGATTTGAACAGTCTACTCCTTTCTTTTTTCAGGTCTGCTCTTAGGACCTCTGACATACAAATGAATGCCAGAGTGCTTAGGAGCTCAACTTTTACTTCATCTGTTATTAACCTTCAACCACAGGACAGTAACATCTGTTCCTTTTATCCCAATTTTACGTGCGGCATTCTTAGCCATATCTACACTGTGTTTTTATGCACATCATCATACCCTGTTATAGGGCGATAAAGACCCTACTATGGTAGAATTGGGAGTGGATTGAGGGATTAGGACAAAAGGATGTAGAAAACCGCAGATCTAGAGATGCATAGCTATTCTAATAACCTAGGAAGAGAGGTGCATTTCTCCGTCATCAATGACTGAACACTCCTTGTGTTAGTAAGTATTGAATCCATAAAGTTACATACAAACATATAGCCCTTGCCTTCAGGCCAAGCTGTAGTTATGAAGAAGGCTTGAAGCAATCATAGATTTAACATTTGTGGTTCCAGCTGTTCAGGACCAATTCCCAAACTCCACAACATCTAACAATTTGTAATTTTGCTAGGACACAGTTTGATGCTTAGGTTTTAAGGCGGTGTGCTAGATGTTATCAAGAGGTTTCTAAGTAGCCCTGTGTCTCCATTGGGTTGAGTAGCTGGGTTGAAAGGATCATGAAGAGATGAAGAAATGGCTGTGAAAAGGCAACTAGCTAGCCTCGGTGATAGTAAGCAAAGGTATACAAACACACTAAGGAAGTTACGCTTTGTATTGTCAAAAGTTTCAGTTTTGTGTAAGGTTGTGATTCACGGGCAGTTAATCCCCATCGCTAAAATTAAATCCTTTTTTATTCAGTTCAAATAGATACTCTGTGGAAGACATTTTGGCTCTTTCGGCTAGCAGAAAATGTGAGGCTTCTTCGGGTTTTTCCTGTTGTTTCATGGGAGCATCTTCCCTAAAACACTGCAAAACAAAGTTTTCAGGATGATGTGGCAGAGAAAGCACTGATCTCGGCTTCAGGAGCTGAAGTCCCTGGTCCTGACTGTGCCACTAACAGATTGTGGGACTTCAGACAAGTACATTCCTTTCTCGGGGTTCTTCTTTTTTTTTTTTTGAGACAGAGTCTTGCTCTGTCGCCCAGGCTGGAGTGCAGTGGCCGGATCTCAGCTCACTGCAAGCTCCGCCTCCCGGGTTCACGCCATTCTCCTGCCTCAGCCTCCGGAGTAGCTAGGACTACAGTCGCCCGCCACCTCGCCCGGCTAGTTTTTTGTATTTTTTTTTTTTTAGTAGAGACGGGGTTTCACCGTGTTAGCTAGGATGGTCTCGATCTCCTGACCACGTGATCCGCCCGTCTCGGCCTCCCAAAGTGCTGGGATTACAGGCTTGAGCCACCGCGCCCGGCCTCTCGGGGTTCTTCTTAAAGTCAAATGGACAGCGTGAGAAGGATCACAATGAACCAGTGACCAACTTCACGATTAAAACCTAAGACTTCAGGGACGGGCATCTGTCCGTTCCCGGCTACACCTCCTGCCCATCTGGCCCACCGCAAACTGCGCGAAGCCACTCTCCACCGTCCCCACCGTTTAGGCCTCGCGCTAAACCGTTGGTCGTTAACATCTCCCCCGCAATGGGCGGGGCGGAGGGCTTCAGCTTCCGGCGGCAAATAGCAAGGCGGCGCGTGGCGGTGCCCACTGGACTCAGCGCGGGCCTGCCCACGCACCCGCCCACCGAGCGCCGGACAGTGTCTACCGACGTTGAAGGGCTTCGCAGCCCCAGCAGTGAACACTGGGAAGCCCCCAGCCCCAGCAGTGAACACTGGGAAGCCCCCAAAAGACTCTGCGGGGCCGAGGAGACCAGTTCGGAGTGGGGGATGGGAAGATAAACCGAACTATTTATGCTAATCAGTGCGTGATTCCCTTATGGGGATTGGCCAGGGTTTTACCCTAGTAGCCAATCACTTCACAACAAGGGTGGGCCAGTTGAGCTCTCTCACACTCATTGGTCGAGAAGTTGCGGCGCAATGGAAGGACTTAAACCGAGAGTATCCGGGA
>NW_022325301.1:0-1297 GCF_002776525.5 Piliocolobus tephrosceles | reverse complement strand
AAAAAAAAAAAAAACAAAAAACAAAAAAAGATAATTAAAAGAAAAGGGCCTGGCGCGGTGGCTCACGCCTGTAATCCCAGCACTTTGGGAGGCCAGGGCAGGCGGATCACCTGAGGTCAGGAGTTCCAAGACTAGCCTGACCAACATGGAGAAACTCCATCTCTACTAAAAATAGAAAATTAGTCGGGCATGGTGGCACATGCCTGTAATCCCAGCTACTCTGGAGGCTGATGCGGGAGAATCGCTTGAACCTTGGAGGTGGAGATTGCAGCAAGCCGTGATCAAGCCATTGCACTCCAGCCTGGGCTACAAGAGTGAAACTCCATCTCAAAAAAAATATATGTGTGTGTGTGTGTGTGTGTATATACGTGTATATATATGTGTATATACACACACACATATATATATGATGACTATTTCCAAACTTGCCTCTCTCTAATCTTTTTAGAACTACAGGGCTAGATTAGTTTTACTCTGTAGTTACAGAGTTGAAGGTAAAAGTCATCAAATAACCATTCTGCATCTGCACGTCAATCTTATGTGACGAGGAATTGAACCTTTTTTTTTTTACTTTATCCCAAGCAGCTTTGTCATGAACCATCATTTTTTTTTTTTTTTTTTTTTTGAGACGGAGTCTCGCTCTGTTGCCCGGGCTGGAGTGCAGTGGCCGGATCTCAGCTCACTGCAAGCTCCGCCTCCCAGGTTCCCGCCATTCTCCTGCCTCAGCCTCCCGAGTAGCTGGGACTACAGAAGACCGCCACCTCGCCCGGCTAGTTTTTTGTATTTTTTTTAGTAGAGACGGGGTTTCACCGTGTTAGCCAGGATGGTCTCGATCTCCTGACCTCGTGATCCACCCGTCTCGGCCTCCCAAAGTGCTGGGATTACAGGCTTGAGCCACCGAACCATCATTTTTAAATGCTGTGACATGGAAATAGTTTAAGGGGCAGTTAAAAACTGATTTAAGACACATTGGGGTCACAAAATAAGTGTTGAGTATAGAAAAGCAGAAAGAAAGTAAAGGCAAAGAGAATAGGAGGGAAGCAGGAGGGTATTTTTCCCATTGCCATGGGACCTCAACCAAGTCAGTTCTAAAATCTGGTAGTAAAGTGAGGAGAGTAATGCTGGTAGCACAGGAAATTGGATCCGCTGATATAACAGCACCATGGAACTGAGGCACAGAGGTGCTTACATTAGCTTGAGGTTTTGAAAGCATTAGAAAAGAGACATCTTTGAGCACATTATCATATGTATATTTATGCATGTATCTAGCTCCTAAATTCAGACTTTTAAATGATTT
>NW_022325300.1:0-2865 GCF_002776525.5 Piliocolobus tephrosceles | reverse complement strand
TCCCGGATACTCTCGGTTTAAGTCCTTCCATTGCGCCGCAACTTCTCGACCAATGAGTGTGAGAGAGCTCAACTGGCCCACCCTTGTTGTGAAGTGATTGGCTACTAGGGTAAAACCCTGGCCAATCCCCATAAGGGAATCACGCACTGATTAGCATAAATAGTTCGGTTTATCTTCCCATCCCCCACTCCGAACTGGTCTCCTCGGCCCCGCAGAGTCTTTTGGGGGCTTCCCAGTGTTCACTGCTGGGGCTGGGGGCTTCCCAGTGTTCACTGCTGGGGCTGCGAAGCCCTTCAACGTCGGTAGACACTGTCCGGCGCTCGGTGGGCGGGTGCGTGGGCAGGCCCGCGCTGAGTCCAGTGGGCACCGCCACGCGCCGCCTTGCTATTTGCCGCCGGAAGCTGAAGCCCTCCGCCCCGCCCATTGCGGGGGAGATGTTAACGACCAACGGTTTAGCGCGAGGCCTAAACGGTGGGGACGGTGGAGAGTGGCTTCGCGCAGTTTGCGGTGGGCCAGATGGGCAGGAGGTGTAGCCGGGAACGGACAGATGCCCGTCCCTGAAGTCTTAGGTTTTAATCGTGAAGTTGGTCACTGGTTCATTGTGATCCTTCTCACGCTGTCCATTTGACTTTAAGAAGAACCCCGAGAGGCCGGGCGCGGTGGCTCAAGCCTGTAATCCCAGCACTTTGGGAGGCCGAGACGGGCGGATCACGTGGTCAGGAGATCGAGACCATCCTAGCTAACACGGTGAAACCCCGTCTCTACTAAAAAAAAAAAAATACAAAAAACTAGCCGGGCGAGGTGGCGGGCGACTGTAGTCCTAGCTACTCCGGAGGCTGAGGCAGGAGAATGGCGTGAACCCGGGAGGCGGAGCTTGCAGTGAGCTGAGATCCGGCCACTGCACTCCAGCCTGGGCGACAGAGCAAGACTCTGTCTCAAAAAAAAAAAAAGAAGAACCCCGAGAAAGGAATGTACTTGTCTGAAGTCCCACAATCTGTTAGTGGCACAGTCAGGACCAGGGACTTCAGCTCCTGAAGCCGAGATCAGTGCTTTCTCTGCCACATCATCCTGAAAACTTTGTTTTGCAGTGTTTTAGGGAAGATGCTCCCATGAAACAACAGGAAAAACCCGAAGAAGCCTCACATTTTCTGCTAGCCGAAAGAGCCAAAATGTCTTCCACAGAGTATCTATTTGAACTGAATAAAAAAGGATTTAATTTTAGCGATGGGGATTAACTGCCCGTGAATCACAACCTTACACAAAACTGAAACTTTTGACAATACAAAGCGTAACTTCCTTAGTGTGTTTGTATACCTTTGCTTACTATCACCGAGGCTAGCTAGTTGCCTTTTCACAGCCATTTCTTCATCTCTTCATGATCCTTTCAACCCAGCTACTCAACCCAATGGAGACACAGGGCTACTTAGAAACCTCTTGATAACATCTAGCACACCGCCTTAAAACCTAAGCATCAAACTGTGTCCTAGCAAAATTACAAATTGTTAGATGTTGTGGAGTTTGGGAATTGGTCCTGAACAGCTGGAACCACAAATGTTAAATCTATGATTGCTTCAAGCCTTCTTCATAACTACAGCTTGGCCTGAAGGCAAGGGCTATATGTTTGTATGTAACTTTATGGATTCAATACTTACTAACACAAGGAGTGTTCAGTCATTGATGACGGAGAAATGCACCTCTCTTCCTAGGTTATTAGAATAGCTATGCATCTCTAGATCTGCGGTTTTCTACATCCTTTTGTCCTAATCCCTCAATCCACTCCCAATTCTACCATAGTAGGGTCTTTATCGCCCTATAACAGGGTATGATGATGTGCATAAAAACACAGTGTAGATATGGCTAAGAATGCCGCACGTAAAATTGGGATAAAAGGAACAGATGTTACTGTCCTGTGGTTGAAGGTTAATAACAGATGAAGTAAAAGTTGAGCTCCTAAGCACTCTGGCATTCATTTGTATGTCAGAGGTCCTAAGAGCAGACCT
Organism: Piliocolobus tephrosceles; assembly: GCF_002776525.5. NCBI lineage: Eukaryota > Metazoa > Chordata > Mammalia > Primates > Cercopithecidae > Piliocolobus > Piliocolobus tephrosceles. The sequence continues at coordinate 865 of NW_022325300.1, read as the reverse complement.
GAAAAAAGAAAGGAGTAGACTGTTCAAATCTCCCTATTCAAGTGATTAACAAGTATACGAGTGTATCAGAATGACCTTCTGTGACTTGCAGCACTACAAACTCTGCCTTTCTAAGCCCCAAATTCACTGAACCAAATCTCTGGCTGCTGTCTGTGTCAGGTGGAAAGGGCAAGTATAAACTGATGTGTCAGTAATTTGACCAAGGAGTGGCTTAGCTGAAAAAAATATGTACCAAATTACACATGTGTTCTCTGGGGATATCATTTTGCCTCAATCAACTAGAAAACGTGGGAATGGGATGCAGGAATGGAGAACTTTATTTTCTTCATATTTGCTTCCTCTGTAAATCTAAAAGAGGTTGTGTCTGATGAGATTTGAGGTTGGGGGGAGGCATACTGTGCATGAATAATTAAAATGCACAACAATTCAAGATATAATCTTAATAGAACATCTTTATTTTCCAAACATCTTACCAGAGTCACTGATACACTTTCTTTTACAATATTTAAGAATTGGGTGCTTCAATTGCTACTACTGTTACAAGGTCCTCTAAAGATTTCCCTTGCCCTTTGCCTCAGCTTGTTTAAACTGACCATTAAGATATTAAAAGAGGCCGGACGCGGTGGCTCAAGCCTGGAATCCCAGCACTTTGGGAGGCCGAGACGGGCGGATCACGAGGTCAGCAGATGGAGACCATCCTGGCTAACACGGTGAAACCCCGTCTCTACTAAAAAATACAAAAAAACTAGCCAGGCGAGATGGCAGCCGCCTATAGTCCCAGCTGCTGGGGAGGCTGAGGCAGGAGAATGGCATGAACCCGGGAGGCGGAGCTTGCAGTGAGCTGAGATCTGGCCACTGCACTCCA
>NW_022325299.1:0-4660 GCF_002776525.5 Piliocolobus tephrosceles | reverse complement strand
TCCCGGATACTCTCGGTTTAAGTCCTTCCATTGCGCCGCAACTTCTCAACCAATGAATGTGAAAGATCTCAACTGTCCCACCCTTGTTATGAAGTGATTGGTTACTAGAGTAAAACCCTGGCCAATCTCCACAAAGGAAGCATGCACTGATCAGCATAAATAGTTCAGTTTCTCTTCCCCTCCCCCACTCTGAACTGGTCTCCTCGGCCCTGCAGAGCCTTTTGGGGACTTCCCAGTGTTCACTGCTAGGGCTGGGAAGTCCTTCGACGTGGGTAGACACTGTCCGGCGCGCGGTGGGCGGGTGCGTGGGCAGGCCCGCGCTGACGCCAGTGGGTACCGCCACGCGCCGCCTCGCTATTTGCCCCCGGAAGCTGAAGCCCTCCGCCCCGCCCATTGCGAGGGAGATGTTAACGACCAACGTCTTCGCGCGAGGCCACGGGCCTGGCGACGGTGGAGAGGGGTTTCGCGCAGTTCGCGGTGGGCCAGGCGGGCCGGAGGTGTAGCCGGGAACCGGGAACGGACAGATGTCTGTCCCTGAAGTCTTAGGTTTTAATCGTGAAGTTGGTCCCTGGTTCATCATGATCCTTTTGTCGCTGTCCGTTTGACATAAGAAGAAACCCGAGAAAGGAATCTATTTGTCTGAAGTCCCACAGTCTGTTAGTGGCACAGTTAGGACTAGAAAATTTAGCTCCTGAAGCCGAGATCAGTGCTTTCTCTGCCACATCAATCTGAAAACTTTTGAGTTTTGCAATGTTTTGGGGAAGATGCTCCCATGAAACAATGAACAGGAAAAACCTGAAGAAGCCTCACATTTTCTGCTAGCGAGAAAAGCCAAAATGTCTTCCACAGATTATCTATTTGCAGCAAATCAAAAAGGATTTTAGTGATGGGGATTAACTCTGCATGAATCACAACCTTACACAAAACTGAAACCTTTGACAATACAAAGGGTAACTTCCTTAGTGTGTTTGTATACTTTTGCTTACTATCACCGAGGCTAGCTAGTTGGCTTTTCAGTCATTTCTTAATCTCTTCGTGATCCTTACGACCCAGCTACTCTACCCAATGGAGACATAGGGCTACTCTCACAAACCACTTGATAACGTCTGGCACACCAGCCTTAAAACCTAAGCATCAAACTGTGTCCTAGCAAAATTAGAGATGGTTACATGTCGTGGAGTTTGGGAATTGGTCCTGAACAGCTGGAACCACAAATGTTAAATCTGTGATTTTTTTCAAGCCTTCTGCATAACTACGGCTTGGCCTGAAGGCAAGGGCTATATGTTTGCATATAGTAACTTTGTGGATTCAATACTTACAAGCAGAAGGAGTGTTTAGCTATTGATGACGGAGAAACGTACCTCTCTTCCTAGGTTATGAGAATAGCTATGCATCTCTAGATCTGCGGTTTTCTACATCCTTTTGTCCTAATCCCTCAACCTACTGCCAATTCTACCATAGTAGGATCTTTATAGCCCTACAACAGGGTATAATGATATGCATAAAAACACAGTGTAGGCCGGGCACCATGGCTCACGCCTGTAATCCTAGCACTTTGGTAGGCCGAGGTGGGTGGATTAACTGAGGTCGGAGTTCGAGACCAGCCTGACCAACATGGAGAAACCCCGTCTCTACTAAAAATACAAAATTAGCCAGCCATAGTGGCGCATGCCTGTAATCCCAGCTACTCAGGAGGCTGAGGCAGGAGAATCGCTTGAATCTGGGAGGCGGAGGTTTCTGTGAGCCAAGAAGGTGCCACTGTACTCCACCCTGGGCAACAAGAGTGAAACTCCACCTCAAAGAAAAAAAAAAAAACAACACTGTAAATATGGCTAAGAATGTCGCATGTAAAATTGGGATAAAAGGAACAGATGTTACTGTCCTGTGGTTGAAGGTTAATAACAGATGAAGTGAAAGTTGAGCTCCTGAGCACGCTGGCATTCATTTGTATGTCAGAGGTCCTAGGAGCAGGCCTGAAAAAAGAAAGGAGTAGATTGTTCAAATCTCGCTATTCAAGTGATTAACAAGTATACGAGTGTATCAGAATGACCTTCTGTGACTTGCAGCACTACAAACTCTGCCTTTCTAAGTCCTAAATTCACTGAACCAAATCTCTGGCTGCTATCTGTGTCAGGTGGAAAGGGCAAGTATAAACTGATGTGTCAGTAATTTGACCAAGGAGTGGCTTAGCTGAAAACAATATGTACCACATTACACATGTGTTCTCTGGGGATATCATTTTGCCTCAGTCAACTAGAAAACGTGGGAATGGGATGCAGGAATGGAGAACTTTGTTTTCTTCATATTTGCTCCCTCTGTAAATCTCAAGAGATTGTGTCTGATGAGATTTGGGGTTGGGGGAGGCATACTGTGCATGAATAATTAAAATGCACAACAGTTCAAGATACAATCTTATTACTGTTTAGACGAACGGAGGCAAGATGGCGCACTTCCGGGTTCTTCATCACCAACTTTTCGCTTAATAGCCGAATCCTAACCACTAGACCACCAGGGACTACCTTGAATTAGCCACAAGTTGAGTTCAGATACTCCCAGTTTTTAAATTTTATTTATCTTTAGAATTATTGCCCACGTCATTAACAAAGATGAAGAATAATAGGAAGATAAGTACATTACATTTCCAAACATCAAAATGAAACTAAGGATAACTGAAATCATGTTCACATAAATGATCTTCTGAAATTTGCTTGGTTTAATGTATCCCACAACATACATGGGAAATAATGATGCTATCTGTGTAAAAAGAATAAACTGAGCAAATTGCCACATTGGAAAGACAGAGTGCAACGAAGGGCCTTCTATCATTGCTCGAGGTTTGGATGAACGAAGGCAAGATGGCGCACTTCCGGGTTCTTCATCACCAACTTTTCCCGCGTGCGCGAAAATGCAGCCGGCGCCCGGGAAGGTGCAGACCAACCGGGCATGCGCCAGGTGACGTCAATCTGAAGAGACCAAGATTTACCTGGTCGCACCTGTGGAACGACCCCCGACACGCCCGTGCCCCGCCTATTGCCCTCCTACTCCTAGAAAAGCCACTCCCGGTGAGCATCCCGCGCGGACTTCCCAGCCCCCCACTCCTTTCGGGACTGCATTAGGAACTCCGTCCGAGAGCTCCACAGGGCGACTCTCTTGGCCTCCTTTGCCGGAGGCCGACAGACCTCTCCCTACCCACCTTCTTCCCTGAAGCTAGGTGACCAAAAATAAATTTGCAGTTTTGCTCCTATCCTTGCCTACCCGCTGGTTCTTTTGTGCTCGCTCTGGTGGTCATAGAAAAACAAATCAATTAGAACATCTTTATTTTCCAAACATCTTACCAGAGTACTAATATACTTTCTTTTACAACACTTAAGAGTTGGGTGCTTCAATTGCTACTACTGTTACAAGGTCCTATAAAGATTTCCCTTGCCCTTTGCCTCAGCTTGTTTAAACTGACCATTAAGATATAAAAAGAAAAGGGCCGGCCCGGTGGCTCACACCTGTAATCCCAGCACTTTGGGAGGCCAGGGCAGGCAGATCACCTGAGGTCAGGAGTTCCAAGACTAGCCTGACCAACATGGAGAAACCCCGTCTCTACTAAAAATAGGAAATTAGCCAGGCATGGTGGCACATGCCTGTAATCCCAGCTACTCCGGAGGCTCACTTGAACCTTGGAGGTGGAGATTGCAGCGAGCCGAGATCAAGCCGTTGCACTCCAGCCTGGGCAACAAGAAATTCCGTCTCAAAAAAAACCAAAACCATATATATATATATAAAAGATGACTATTTCCAAACTTGCCTCTCTCTAATCGTTTTAGAACTACAGGGCTAGATTAGTTTTACTCTGTAGTTAGAGAGTTGAATGTAAAAGTCATCAAATAACCATTTTGCATCTGCACGTCAATCTTATGTGACAAAAGGAATTGAACCTTTTACTTTATCCCCAGCAGCTTTGTCATGAACCATCATTTTTAAATGCTGTGACATGGAAATAATTTAAGGGGCAGTTAAAAACTGATTTAAGACACATTGGGGGCTGGGCGCGGTGGCTCAAGCCTGTAATCCCAGCACTTTGGGAGGCCGAGATGGGTGGATCACGAGGTCAGGAGAACGAGACCATCCTGGCTAACACGGTGAAACCCCGTCTCTACTAAAAATACAAAAAACTAGCCAGGCGAGGTGGTGGGCGCCTGTAGTCCCAGCTACTCTGGAGGCTGAGGCAGGAGAATGGTGTAAACCCGGGAGGCGGAGCTTGCAGTGAGCTGAGATCCGGCCACTGCACTCCAGCCCGGGTGACAGAGCAAGACTCTGTCTCAAAAAAGAAAAAAAGACACATTGGGGTCACAAAATAAGTGTTGAGTATGGAAAAGCAGAAAGAAAGAAAAGGCAAAGAGAATAGGAGGGAAGCAGGAGGGTATTTTTCCCATTGCCATGGGACCTCAACCAAGTCAGTTCTAAAATCTTACAGTAAAGTGAGGAGAGTAATGTTGGTAGCACAGGAAATTGGATCCGCTTATATAACAGCACCATGGAACTGAGGTACAGAGGTGCTTACATTAGCTTGAGGTTTTGAAAGCATTAGAAAAGAGACATCTTTGAGCACATTATCATATGTGTATTTATGCATGTATCTAGCTCCTAAATTCAGACTTTTAAATGATTT
>NW_022325298.1:0-1427 GCF_002776525.5 Piliocolobus tephrosceles | reverse complement strand
ATTTATCATTAAATGGAAGTTGATTATCATACAGGTCTTCATCCTTGTCATATTCACAATGAGAATGCAGAGGAGGAAGTGTTGGTCTTGCTGTTTTATGGGTAGCAGATACAGAATAAAATAGGCAAGTAGTGGACCCACACAGTTCAAACTTATATTGTGTAAGAGTCAACTAGATTTATATTAATAGATTTATATTAATATACATCCATAGATTATTCATATAATGTTCATTATGTGTGTATTCATATTCATTCTTATTAATTTTAACTTTTATCTCATAGAGCCATGTCCTAACAAGGGGACTTGCACCGAAAATGATAGAACAAAAGTATTTACCTATCAGAATTTTCCAATAACTTTTAAACATAACAATAGAAACGCATTCAGAAAATTAAATTTGAGTAATTAGGTAGTTATTGAAAATGAAATCTTCAGTTCTATTCCTGGCAGCAATTCATTCATCTGAATTGATTTTTAAACTACATCCTTGTCTTTGCCTTCTTTTGAGCTATGTGGATTGATTCCATTGGGTTTCCTTCCCAATCTGCAGCCTCTCTATAGTCATCTAGTCATGGGTGTTATTTGCATCAGAATGAGATCAAGCTATGTATTCATGATAATCTGGAGAAAAGTGAGGGCATCCTCTGGGTGGTATCAGAAAAGTTGGAGGCAGCCCTGGCTCCTATGCATTGTGAGATATTCCCCTCAATTTTGAGTTTCCTACAATTAATAGCCTCTGTTTTAGTGAAAGAAAGATGGTCCTCAATACACTTGATAAATGTCTACATAGTGAGGAGGAACATTTTGACTTATATGGAAATTGAAAAGGAAACATGCTTTTGAGAGAATATCCAGCAGCTATTGACTAAAAAAAAAAAGTTTTTCTTGCAGTGTAAATGACAATTTTTTTTTTTTTTACTGTGTGTATGTGTGTGTTTTGAAAATATTTCTGTATTATGAGTTTGTGTTATGGATTATTTATTTTATGATTTGGCTTTTCATGGTATCACAGTGCTTTTTATCATAACAGCATTTCACACCAATCACTTTGAAACTGAGGACTCTAATTCCAACATGTCAAAGACGAAGAGATGAAATGTGAAAACTGCCTGACAAGAGGCAGATATCTGTGCACCAAGAAATGATATTCACTACTCACTTCGTGGATCAGATGTATAAAATTACAGCTTCCATGGCAGTGATGGGCATTTGAGGCAATTTGTCTACAAAGGGATCTCAGATAAGCATCTTTAATAAAACTCATGTCTCCCCTGTTGGTCTGTACCTCATTATACTGTAATTCTAAGATTCAATTTTATACAAATGCATATATATCTAAACTCAAGTTTTATAATGGTATCCTATTTCTATGTACTACAATATTACCATGTGTATAGCCTTACAAGTATAATTTAAATATCAAG
>NW_022325297.1:10783-16638 GCF_002776525.5 Piliocolobus tephrosceles | reverse complement strand
AGGATTAAGATAAATGTGGGCATAATTAGGTGTATTGACATGCCTTTGATACATCAAATTAAGGAGGAAACCCCACTAAATCCAGTCAAGCAGTTTCGTAAGATCTTCACAAAATGTCTCTACTTATGGAATCGTGGAGTTTAGTTCTGCTGAAGTGTATACCGTTAGCACTTTGGTTTATCAATATTTGATTAGCTGAAATGATGGATAGAAGGATAGCCTGGTTATAGACAGTAGGCAGAAGGAGGTGGAGGGGTTATAGTAATATAAGATCAAGAATTACAAGCCCGGTACCACCAGGTACTACATTATATAAGGAACAAGGTTCTAATGTTTCCTTAACAGCAAACCAGTCCAGTTACGGTGGCCCAGCCAGCCAGCAGCTGAGTGGTGATTATGGAGGCGGATGTGGTGGCCAGAGCAGCATGAGTGGATACGGTAAGCCTGTTTTTGTTTTTTTAATATACTTAGAATAAGTTTTAGGCAGATTTCTTTAGTTGGGAAGATGCAGGCTCCTTTTTGGTGAAATCGGGTTTTTAACATGTATGCTTTCAATCCAAATGTAACTGTTTTTACTAGCTTAATTTTCAGAAACAATCATTGGGGGGGGAAGTGTTCTGTGAATTAAAAACTAGTCATTGCAGCCGGCTGGGAATAGTGGCTCATGCCTGTAATCCCAGCACTTTGGGAGGCCGAGGCAGGTGGATCACGACGAGGTCAGGAGATTGAGACCACCCTGGCTAACATGGTGAAACCCCGTCTCTACTAAAAATACAAAAAAATTAGCCAGGCATGGTGGTGGGCGCCTGTAGTCGCAGCTGCTGGGGAGGCTGAGGCAGGCGAGTGGCGTGAATCCAGGAGGCGGCGCTTGCAGTGAGTAGAGATCACATCACGCTACTACACTCCAGCCTGGGCAACAGAGCGAGACTCCATCTCAAAAAAAAAAAAAAAAAAAAAAAAAAACTAGTCATTGCAATTTTGGTGGAATACTGTCGAGCCAGAAAATATCTGCCTCCATTTATTAAAACGTTAAAGTTGTTCACTTTTTTGTCTTTTGGTTAGCATTAAATCAATTTTAGATGGAGGGAGAATTTGAAATAGTAGAATGGTGGTTGAGTTCAGGACCATATGTATTAGTCAGTTAACCTAGGATTGGTTTTATTTATTTTTTTTCAATTGGTCTAAAGAATGGTGATTTTGTTATTATAATCTTACCCCACAAAATCCTTTTGCAGACCAAGTTTTACAGGAAAACTCCAGTGATTTTTCAATCAAACATTGCATAGGTATTTTCTCAAAAAATGTAATTTAAATTCTCAATAGCAAATATTGATATGTTGTAATAATACTTTCTGTAGCAGTCAATGACTCTGACTTAACTCCATGGAGGCTGCCATTTGGGCACAGTGAGTTGCCTTTAGTCCAACGTGGTTGTCACACTTCCTGCCCACCATGAATAGGAAAAGCAAGAGACTTCTCCTGTGTTTCCTTTTCCCAAATGCCATTTGAGGGACACATTGTGAATGTTTATGGTAAATGTTTTAAAAAGATGTCTTGTTTAGCTTTAAAAATACGAAGTAATTTTGCAAATTTTGAAAAATACTACTTTTCCTTTGAACTTAATTGTTCACGTTGATCCTGAAGAATCCGTTAAAATGGTAGCACAAGAGTCTGGCAAGTTGGTTCTGCAGAGAAAAGGGGTTAATTGAGGCTTGTTTAGCGTCGGGATTCCCCTTTCCCAAACATGCGTCTCACCACTTGGACAGCAGCCATTTGTACTTGTATACTTTTTAAACTTTTTCTTGGAATACTGTATTTTATTGGACTGGTAGTCTGACGTTACTCCTAACTTGTCAAATTGATCTCTGTGCAGGTAACCAAGGAGCAATGAACAGCAGCTACTACAGTAGTGGAAGCCGTGCATCTATGGACGTGAATGGAATGGGAGGGATGTCTAGTATGTCCAGTATGAGTGGTGGATGGGGAATGTAATTGCTCGATCCTGATCACTGACTCTTGGTCAACTTTTTTTTTAAAAGAAAAAAAAACTTCAGTTTAACAGTTTCTGCAATACAAGCTTGTGATTTATGCTTACTCTCTAAGTGGAAATCAGGATTGTTATGAGGACTTAAGGCCCAGTAGTTTTGAATTTTTGATCCTACTATCTAGGATGTAACAGTAAAGCTGAGTAAACTATAACTGTTAAACTTAAGTTCCAGCTTTTCTCAAGTTAGTTATAGGATATACTTAAGCAGTAAGCATATTTAGGTAAAATCAGTTGAATTATGTTAAATGTTGCCCTTTGTCACGTTACATTGAACACTGGATGCATGTTGAAAGACATGCGTTTATTTTTTTGTAAAACTCAATATAGGAGCTGTGCCTACAATTAAAAGTGAAACATTTTGGCATGTTTGTTCTAGTTTCATTTAGTAACCTGTGAGGCACATAAGTTTAAGCTTTTTTTTTTTTTTTAAGTTAATGGGAAAAAGTTGAGATGCAATACCAATACTTTAGGATTTTGGTCTTGGTGTTTGTATGAAATTCTAAGGCCTCGATGTAAATCTTCCATTACAGTGTGATTTCCTTTTAGGTATATTGCGCTAAGTGAAACTTGTCAAATAAATCCTTTTAAAAACTGCACTCTGTCTCATCTGTGCTTCAGTGCCAAGTGAACTGAGTCTTGGTGCTCTGTGCTCACATGGGGCCCAGGGCCACATCTCTGGCTGTGGCAGAGCGGCTTGGCAGTTGAGGCTGTTGTATAGATGTCTCCAGCTCACAGATGGTTCCCTCCCCCCGTCCCTAGGAGGAGTCCTACTCTTGTCTCAGGCTGGATTGCAGTGGTGTGATCTCCACTCACCTGCAATCTTCACCTCAGGCTGAAGCCATTCTTCTGCCTCAGCCTCCCAAGTAGCTGGGGTTACAGGCACCCGCCATCACTCCAGGCTAATTTTTTTTGTATTTTTAGTAGACACTGGGTTTCACAATGTTGGCCAGGCTGGTCTCCAACTCCTGACCTCGTGTGAGCTGCCCACCTCGGCCTCCCAAAGTGCTGGGATTATAGGCTTGAGCCACTGTGCCCAACCTTCACAGATAGTTTTCAAATTGAGGTTTTGAATTTTGTATTTTTGGCTCATTCCTAAAAATTCCACTTGGAAGCAAAATTCCATGTAAATCTCCTGAGGTAAAATGATAGTGGTTGAGAGCTAATACGACTAGTTGAAATGAACCCTAAATATATCCCCGTTTTGCTAGTTTGGAGCTCCAAGGTGATGCTGGAAGTATTCAAGCTGCTTTAAAGTAGTCCTGAAATGGCCAGGTGCGGTGGCTCAAGCCTGTAATCCCAGCACGTTGGGAGGCCGAGACGGGCAGATCACGAGGTCAGGAGATAGAGACCATCCTGGCTAACACGGTGAAACCCCATCTCTACTAAAAAATAAAAAAACTAGCCAGGCGTGGTGGCGGGCGCCTGTAGTCCCACCTACTCCGGAGGCTGAGGCAGGAGAATGGCTTAAACCCGGGGGGTGGAGCTTGCAGTGAGCTGAGATCCGGCTACTGCACTCCAGCCTGAGCGACAGAGCGAGACTCCATCTCAAAAAAAAAAAAAAAAAGTAGTCCTGAAAAGTGTGGTCCCAGAGTTCCTTCAGTAGATGCCTAGGGGCACTGCAGTTTGGGAACTGATGCTACTCTTTCATCCCATTAGATTGAAGTCCCTGATAGTGAAATTAGAATGTAGCGTCTGAGCTAGGCTGTCACTTAGGCTTGTGCCCTTTAAACCAAAGTAGATAAGCTTTCTCTTTCATGTGACTACACTGAAGCTTTTCTTGAGTTTGTTGTTGGGTTAGGGCTAGGTAGGGTGGACAGGGTGGCTTAGTATTGGTCATTTCTAACCATCTGCCCACAGGAGCAGTGCATGCAGGAGACATGGAGGGCTTAGCAGATCCTACCTTGCTTGCCCTACCAGGTTGTCCTACTAGGACTGGACACTAGCAGAGGGAAGGGTCTGGAATGTGTATTGTTGGTTTTGTCTTCAGCAGGTCTAGAGAGCAGCAGTTTTCAGCGGGGAGGCAGTGTTGAGAGTTGTTGAGCTGTGTTCTAAGCCTGGTTACTGCCCTTGAGATCTTGTGTTGATAGAGTTTGGTATTGAGGCCCAGTATTGAGAAGGTTTGAGGGTTCCTTCTCTGGGTCCTTTAGTTAACTGTGGTACATTTAGGGATAAAGCTTGCTCTGTCAGTGAATAGACTAGAACTAGGAACTCGGAGTAAGGTTAAACTAAATCCAGAGCCATATGGCTTTTAAGAAGTGAGTCTAGGCCAGGCATGGTGGCTCATTCCTGTAATTTCAGCACTTTGGGAGGCTGAGGTGGGCGGATCACCTGAGGTCAGGAGTTTGAGACCAGCCTGGCCAATGTGGTAAAACCCTGTCTCTACTAAAAAATACAAAAATTAGCTGGGTGTGGTGGTGCACACCTGTAATTCCAGCTACTGAGGCAGGGGAGAATCACTTGAACCCGGGAGGCAGAGGTTGCAGTGAACCAAGATCACATCGTCGTACTCTAGTCTGGGTGATGAGCAAAATTTCTGTCTCAAAAAAAAAAGTCTAGAAGCATTATAGTTCTTTGGAATCTTGTGCTCCATAGCTTGTTTGCAGTGACTTAACCTCCTGACCTTGTCCGTTGGAATCTGCATTTTAAACAAAATCCTGACCACTCACCCCTACCTCAGTTGACTTGGGAAGTGCTGTCTTAGAACATCTATCCTTCGTTTCTCAGGCTGGGTAAAGGTGTTATGGCACCAGAACAGAGACTGGAGATTCCAGAGTTAGGGCTTGGAATATGTTTGAGTTTCTGAGTAGGGAAGTTATCTTGACCAAATATTGCCAACTTTGAAAATGGTATGATAGGCCGGGCGCGGTGGCTCAAGCCTGTAATCCCAGCACTTTGGGAGGCCGAGACGGGCGGATCACGAGGTCAGGAAATCGAGACCATCCTGGCTAACACGGTGAAACCCCGTCTCTACCAAAAAAAATACAAAAATCTAGCCGGGCGAGGTGGCGGGCGCCTGTAGTCCCAGCTACTCCGGAGGCTGAGGCAGGAGAATGGCGGGAATCTGGGAGGCGGAGCTTGCAGTGAGCTGAGATCCGGCCACTGCACTCCAGCCCCGGCGATAGAGCGAGACTGTCTCAAAAAAAAAAATAAAAAAGAAAAGAAAATGGTATGATAAATTTTCACTTAAAAACAAGCGTCAGGCACAGAGGTGGGAACCTCCTGCATGTTTTGATTGAGCTGAACAGAATAGAACAGACTTGAAGTAGGGAGAGTGATGGATTATTCTGCTTTTGTGTGTGCAGAAGAGAGCTCAGGCTCAAGTGAACTGACTTGCCTAAGGCTGCCCAGCAAGTTAGGGGTCCAAACTGGGTGTATTGAAAAGGCATAGGCTGGGTGCAGTGGCTCACACTTGTAATCCCAGCACTTTGGGAGGCCAAGGCGGGTGGATCACGAGGTCAGGAGTTCAAGACCAGCCTGGCCAAGATGGTGAAACTCCATCTCTACTAAAAAAATAGAAAAACTGGCCGGGCTCGGTGGCTCAAGCCTGTAATCCCAGCACTTTGGGAGGCCAAGATGGGCGGATCACGAGGTCAGGAGATCAAGACCATCCTGGCTGACATGGTGAAACCCCGTCTCTGCTAAAAAATACAAAAAACAAGCCAGGCGAGGTGGCGGGTGCCTGTAGTCCCAGCTACTCCGGAGGCTGAGGCCGGAGAATGGCGTAAACCCGGGGGCCGGAGCTTGCAGTGAGCTGAGATCCCGCCACTGCACTCCAGCCTGGGCGACAGAGCGAGACTCCATCTCAAAA
>NW_022325297.1:6365-10683 GCF_002776525.5 Piliocolobus tephrosceles | reverse complement strand
CAGAGGTTGCAGTGAGCCGAGATCACGCCACTGCACTCCAGCCTGGGCGACAGAGCGAGACTCGTCTCAAACAAAAAAAAAAGAGAGAAAAAAAGAAAAAGCACAGATGTCATATATGCCAGTTGGGGGTAGTGAGTGATAGGCAGTTTTTTCTGAAAGTTTGGCCCTGTATGAGATGCAGCTGCTACAGTGAGGTGAGGGAAGGGGAGGGCTGCCAATGTGCTTCCCTAATAGGGTTGGAAACCTGCTTGGACATGCTTTGGAGCAGGGCAGACCTCGTCTTGAAGTCTGGCTGCACAGTCCTAAGCTGTATAGGATGGAGGGTGAATCCTTGAGCCTTGCCCAAGCTCCCATCTTTTCCATCTTTAGAGCAGTCTGAGGGAGTGAGTGGCAGAGGAGGAATCTCAGTTGAGGGTGCCATGCAAGCATCTACCAGGGCTGACCAGGTCGTGGAGGAGCCTGCTTCGTGGGAAGAGCCCAGAGGAGGGGTGGGATCCTGAGGCCTGGATTTGGTGGGAAGGGAAGGTAGGGTCGAGGACAAGGTGTATGTGTAGAAGGTAAAGGATGAGGCCTGGAAGACTGACTGCTGGCTGTCTGGACTTAACATTGGCTCTTTGGAGGGGGAGCCTTTGAGGGAGGGACTGGAAGCCAGTCCTAGCACTGCATTTGAAATGTAAAAAATGGCTGCCTGGCAAGTGCCTTTCCACAGGTGTCTCTATCTGTAACCTATCAAACTCCCAATTGTGTGAACTACTCTTGCACTTTGGTGACAGGCTTGGGGTCACTTCCTCTGCCTGTTGATGGGAGGCTGACCCTGCAAACTGCCCTTGGCTCACCAGGCACAGCCCTGCAGGCTCTAGGGCAGCACCAGCAGCCTCCTGGTCACACTGGGCTGGGGAACAAGGGGTACACTGAGGCCTCCTTCAGTAGAGGCTGGAGGTGAGGATGTGGTGGGCTCTTTGGAAGTTGACACAGGCTTCTGCATGTGCCAGAGTGAAAAATAAATGATTTTATTGCAGGGCCAATGACAGGTAGTCACAGGGCATGGAATGGCAGATCTCTTGACTGAAGCAGAGAAGGCACACTGACAGACCCCATGTGTGTCAAATGCTGTGCACAAATCAGGTTTTTAGAAGCGGGGGTGGGAGAGGAAAACTCATTAGCAGAACTGAACTGCTGTAAAATAGGTTAAATTCTTTGAAAAGTGAAAAATGATAGTAGCAAAATCATGAAGTTATATCTGAACCAGAGCCGTGATGTAACCAAGTACGACAGAAGTTTCCATCCAGAGGAGTTAATTCCGAACAAATCACGGAAAGGTAAGAGCTTCTGGTTCCAGCACACTATCTTCTGGAGTGTCAGTGGCCGAGCAAGAAATTTGATTTTTTCCTTTGATTCTCCTGGGAAAGAACACATTTCACAAGCCCCTGGTTGGCCCCTGGAGACCCACAGGGTTTGGCACTGTCCGTGAGGCTGTGTTCCTGAGGATGGATGCATAAGGGTCTTTTTTTTTTTTTTTTTTTGAGTCTCTGTCACCTAGGCTGGGGTGCAGTGGTGCAATCTCGTCTCACTGCAACCTCTGCTGCCTGGGTTCAAGCGATTCTCCTGCCTCAGCCTCCCAAGTAGCTGGGATTATAGGCGCCTGCCACCGTGCCTGGTTAGTTTTTCTATTTTTTTAGTAGAGATGAGGTTTCACCATCTTGGCCAGGCTGGTCTCGAACTCCTGACCTCGTGATCCACCCGCCTTGGCCTCCCAAAGTGTTGGGATTATAGGTGTGAGCCACCACGCCTGGCCTAAGGGTCTTTTTAAGACAAAAAGTTTACTTTTGCTGTACTTCACTAAGCCGGTGAGCTGCTAATCCATGTTACAGGAAGAGTCTGGTTCATTCTCTTTGCTGCATTCCAAGGGGGTGGGAGTGGTTCTTTCACTTTCTAAACAGGTTCCCTGGGTCCTAATAAGACACCCAGATGAGCACCTGTGCAGCCTCTGCTTCTGTGACTCCACAGATGGGGACAGCCAGGCCTTGCAGACACATGTGATCTCAAAGGCAGCCTCAGGACATCGTTTCTAGCTCTGAGCTTACTGTGAGGCACTGCCTGAAACTTGGGGGGCGGGTGGTGGGGTGGGGATGGGGGTAGCTGTGTCTTCCTCTTTTCCACAGAGGTAGGCTATTGATGGAAATAGACAGAATATGGCTGTGGCAGGAAGGGAGGTGGCACTGGTAGTGTTTCCTTTAGCTCCCAGTTTTGCTTATACCCAACTCTTCCCCTACCCAGCTGGTCTTGGTGAGACTGTTAATAAGGCCCTGTCAACCCTGGACCCAAGGGTGAGCCCAGGACCTTGTTTCCAGAACCTAAAAGGCAGGGGCAAGCACCCTGCCTAGATCACCAGTGATTTTTGGTGACCTGCTGCCCTGTAGGTTCACCATAGATTCTGTTTTTGCCTAAGTTGGGCCAGATTTTGGTCCTGCCACATAGAATTTTCAATGACACTCCCCTGGAGCAGCTCTGCACACAAGAGCCCCATCTCCTCAAAATTCATTGTCAATCACTGAAAGGATGTGCTGGAGACCAAGGGCCTGTGACTGGCCAAGGCCTCCCAGAAAGAGGTTGCCAGGATGGAAAGCCATCTGCACAGGCAAGCAGGAGAGGCGGGGCTGCCCATCTGTCAGCCAGTGAGCACAGTCACAAGGCAGTGAGCCTGGTCTGATGCGGGCTTCTGGAACCAGAGAAAGGGGAATCTCAGCGGGCAATGACTCAGGGCACTGGGAGGGTGGGTGGAGCCCCCACATACATTTCTCCAGGAAACGGAGAACTCCTCTTCACACTGCCTACAGTGCATCGCTTCATCATCTTTCAGCCAGGCATGGCCCTGAAGAGGAAAGGACATTCTAAAATCTACTTTCTGTCTAAGCCCCTGATGAGTGGATAGCTGTGTTCTGGCTGCATCCATTGTCCCTCATGGCACCTGTTTCCTAGTGAGGCACTGTTTTTTCTCCATCAGATGTGGCCTCACAGCACTGTCATCAAGGGGCCCTTTCCTGGTCTGGCCGCAGCCAGGATTCCTGCGTCCTAGCTCCGTGCTCCACCTCCTGGCCTCTGCAGGCTGCCCTGGGGCCTCAAGGCAGTCTCCAGCATCCGCTCACTCAGGTGCACTCCCACTTTCAATGAGTTCCCTTTGGCTGAAGCAAGCAGAGTGAGCTTCTAGTGCCTGCAACCCTAGACCCTGCTGGAGACACTGGCCAAAGTGACTAGCTGAACTGGCAGGTGGGGGAAAGGGCCAAATCTGAGTGAGACTGGCACACTTGCTGACGCTGATCCCTGTGGAGAGACAGAAGGTGATGGACAGTGGGCACTGTGTCCCACGGGCCTAAGGAAGCCCTTCTCCATGAGGGCCAAAACCCTGATTCTTGAACAGCCCTGGGGAGCATATGGAGTCCATTCCACAGGGTAGGCGGCCGAGGCTTTGAAAGGTGGCTCTTGGGAAGGCTTTCTCAGGGAAAAGCAGCACCTGTGATTTATTCAGGCTTAGGGACTGGAGTGTTGCAGAGAAGTCAAAGGCATAAGGTACTTTTCTGACCTGTTAGCATCTGCTGGATGTGATTTTCCTGCTGACAAACAGATCCTCATGACTGAGCTAGAGTCACATACCCTTGGGGCTGTCAGTGTGTGCCCAGGACATTCATCCTGACGTCAAAGAGCTCTGGCAGCTCTAGAGTCCTGTTTTATGATTTTTATCCTTCCTCTAATGCTGTGAAACTGATGTTACCTAGAAGTCCAGGCTGCTGTTAGTTGCTGCCCCTGACGTGGCACTTGGAAGTTAGATGCCCAGAGACATTAGGGTCCCTGCTCTGCACCACGTGGAAGAGTGTGGAAAGGGACTGCTTTTGCATTGCTGCCATAGCACAGCTGAGGCCGAAGGGTGGACGCTCCTGCAGGCAAGGCCATCTTGAAGGCCAGGCTACCATGCCCCTGAATGTCTGCCTCCTCTCCCATACTCTCTGCTCTGCAGCTCAGCCTGGCACTTGCATCCGCACCTGCACCAGGCCACCTGCAATCTCCTGCTTTTCAGTGGAATGTGTCATTCTGCCCTCTCCACAAGGGTGTGCAAACATGGCCCAACTCTGGGCTTGGCTTGAGTGGTCCCTAGCAATGGCACAGGGCACTGCAGTGGGGTTGGCTGGCCTCTGGCCCTCACTTCAACAGATGGGCCTCCCTCCCCCCCCCCCCCCCCCCCCCCCCTCCTTCCCTCCCTTCTTTCTTTTCTTCTTCCTTCTCCTCCTCCTCCTCCCCCGCCCGGCGCCCCGGGGCCGGGCCC
>NW_022325297.1:2098-6265 GCF_002776525.5 Piliocolobus tephrosceles | reverse complement strand
GCCTCCCGGGTTCACGCCATTCTCCTGCCTCAGCCTCCGGAGTAGCTGGGACTACAGGCGCCCGCCACCTCGCCCGGCTAGTTTTTTGTATTTTTTAGTAGAGACGGGGTTTCACAGTGTTAGCCAGGATGGTCTTGATCTCCTGACCTCGTGATCCGCCCGTCTCGGCCTCCCAAAGTGCTGGGATTACAGACTTGAGCCACCGCGCCCGGCCCCAGCCTCATCTTATACTTCCCTCTCATTTTTTAATTTTGTGCACACACGCCATACATGCCATGGTTTGTTTGTTTGTTTTTTTTTTGGGTGGAGACAGGGTCTCACGCTGTCCCCCAGCCTGGAGTACAGTGGTGCAATGGCTTATTGGAGCCTCAACTGCTTGGGACCAAGTGATCCTCCCACCTCAGCCTCTCAAGTAGCTGGGATGACGTGTGTCCCTACACCTCAAGTGATCTACCTGCTTCGGCCTTCCAAAGTGCTGGGATTACAGGCCTGAGCCTCTTTCTTCCCTCCCTCCCTCCCTCCCTCCCTTCCTTCCTTCCTTGATGGAGTCTCGCTGAGTTGCCCAGGCTGGAGTGCAGTGGGGTAATCTCGGCTCACTGCAACCTCTGCTTCCCGGGTTCAAGCGATTCTCCTGCCTCAGCTTCCCAAGTAGCTGGGATTATAGGTGCCTGCCATCACACCCGGCTAATTTTTTGTATTTTCAGTAGAGATGGGGTTTCTCCATGTTGGCCTGGCTGGTCTTGAACTCCTGACCTCAAGTGTTGCACCTGCCTTGGCCTCCCTAAGTGCTGGAATTACAGGCGTGAGCCACCACGCCCAGCCTGGCCTGAGTCTTTCTTAAAAACTGAGATTAGTCTGAACTATTGTCAGATTAGACTAATCTAAGTGACAAAATGGCAGGTCTCTGGGAAACACAGGCTAGAATTCTAAGGGAGGGATTAGAAAACAGCATCAGGGCATTTAGAAAAATCTCTGTGGCTTTTACTAAAGGTTGGGAGGCAGCTCCTTCCCTTCTGGGTCCGGCTACAGAAATAGGAAATAGGCCAGCAGATTGACAGGATCAGAAGAGGCTGCCCAGATAGACAGACCTTGGGAAGCCAGGTAAAAGATGGCAAACTGAACATACAAGAACTCTGGGAAACACAATTTAGGAAGAATCCAGATGTTCCCCACATAATGAAACGAAAACTGTTCCTGAAGCTAATGTAGGGTCTGCGAAGAGGCTTTGCCATCTCTGTCATCCAGTATAGGCTTGCCAGAGGAAGAAGGGAAGAGGGGAGAGAGCACAAAAGCAATTCCTCAGGTAGCCCTGTCTGGGTTTGCATACAACTGATGCTGTGACACCCACAGCACTCTCTGGGAGGAAATGGTGACCAGGCAACTCACACTGGGATTCGGAAACTAGGTTAGCCAGTAGCACCAGGTGGCTACAAAGTGCAACAATACATTTTTTTGTTTTTGAGACAGAGTTTCACTCTTGTTGCTCAGGCTGGAGTGCAATGGCGTGATCTCGATCTCGGCTCACTGCAACCTCCGCCTCCCAGGTTCAAGCAATTCTCCTGCCTCAGCCTCCTGAGTAGCTGGGACTACAGGCATACTCCACCATGCCTGGCTAATTTTATATTTTTAGTAGAGACGGGGTTTCTCCATGTTGGTCAGGCTGGTCTTGAACTCCAGACCTCAGGTGATCCACCCACCTCGGCCTCCCAAAGCGCTGGGACTACAGGCATGAGCCACCACACCCGGCCACAATGATACATTTTAAAGATCAGAGACCATCCACAGTTTCAAGGTCTATGGTCCATGAGGAGGGGACCTATGACACTGCCTTGCTGTCCATCCAATGTAAAGAGGAAAACACTGGCTGCAAACCCCAGAAGCCAGCTCCACACCAGCCTCTGTTCCACGTCTGCTTCTGGTGAGTGCCCTTGGGATGCCCTCACAGCTGGCCTATGCTCTGAGCATGGGGACAGACACTGGGCCTTGCTTCACTCCCTGGGGGTTGGGGAGGAACAGGGGCCAGAGCACGGCAAGTTGACAGGCCAGAGCAGCACAGGGCACGCAGCTGAGTCGGTGGCAGGCAGGGCCAAGGGTGGGAGGGGAGGGAGCAGTGGCCATGGGCTAGTCTAGAAAGGTAAGGGGTGTAGGAGAGATGGCAAGTGCACAGCACCTGCATCTGGGAGTGAACAGACCACATTCCTGCCAGATATATCAGATTCCTTGACCAGCTACTTTTTTTTTGAGACTGATTCTTTTGTCACCCAGGCTGGAGTGCAATGGCACAATCTTGGCTTACTGCAACCTCTACCTCCCGGGTTCAAGTAATTCCGCTGTCTCAGCCTCCTGAGTAGCTGGGATTACAGGTGCCTGCCGCCATGCCTGGCTAATTTTTGTATTTTTAGTAGAAACAGGGTTTCTCCATGTTGGCCAGGATAGTCTCGAACTCCTGACCTCAGGCGATCTGCCCTACCTCAGTCTCCCAAAGTGATGGGATTACAGGCGTGAGCCACTGCGCCTGGCCTATTTTCTTAATAGTACTAGACTCTACAAATTTCCAGACTGTGAGAAAAATTCTAAGGCTGCACGCAGCTATACACTAGTGTGTTTCGAGCTGATTCTCATTTTGGTCTCCATGTGTGGGCCTTTTCTGGTCAAATATATGCAGTGCTGGACCTGAGCCCAGGCTGTGCTGAGGTCATGAGCCCCATCTCCTTGGTCATGGTGCTTATGTCAGGCATGGGTACTCGGTAGCAGAGAATCAACCTCAGGTGATCTTGGGAGCTATGCAGAAAGAAGAGGGACTTTGTTTCTCTGATAGGTGTTTTTGTTGAGTGCTGTTTTTCCCCTGCAAGGTCCAGACCCACCTGTGAGGTAGACAGGATAGCAGAGGTAGGAGACAGAGATCAATTCCTGATGGCTTCTTTTGCTTAAACCACTTGGAGTTGGATTTCTGTTATTTGCAACCATGAGTCCTGACTCAAGGAGAAAAAGCTACCCACTGTTGAAAATGCAATCATCACATAAATGGACAAGTTCTACAATCCGCAGTGTGATCTACCCCAAAGCCCAGGTGTCCACAGCAACGTGTCTAGACTGGGACACCAAGGAAGGGAGCTGTCAAGTCAGAGGGGAGCAGAACTACCAGGGTCTGCATCCCATCAGCATCTGCAGCAGACAGATGGACTCTGGCGGATACAGTGGCCAGTTCCCCGAAAGGAAGGGGACTGTGCTGCACAAGGCCGGTGAGTGCACCTCTACCATGCCAGGCTTCCATTCTCAAACCAGCCACGCTCCCTCTGGCCTGACTGTAGGCTGACCAAGCAATCCTCTCATTGCCCATCTGTTCCCTAAGGCCCTGGATATGAAGCTAAGCAATAGGAGTATCCTGGTCACTAGGAATGAACGTACTTGAGGAATTAACTAAGAGCTGACTGACATCCCCATGTGGTTAGCAGAAATCAGTCCTGGGTCCTTCTGAGGCCTGGCTTCCTGAGAGCTCATCCGTGAACAGTGGACTGGGCTCCTAAATGGCCCACCCTCCTTTTGCCAAAAGGAGGTAGGTTTGGGGCCTGAGGGACGTGGTGGGTAGACTGGTGTGCCTGCAGCTGCAGACAAGGGGAGTGGGGTTCTTACTGGCTGAGGTGCAGGCCCATTTCCTGGAGAGGTTGTTCCTGTTCCTCACAGATCTTCTGCAGCTCTGCCTTCTCGTCCTGATGCTCTTGCAACTCCTAAAATGAACAAACCAACCAGAAGCTGGATAGAGGATTACACTGTCCTTTTTTTTTTCTGAGACAAGAGTCTTGCTCTGTTGCTAGGCTGGAGTGCAGAGTCACGATCTCGGCTCACTGCAACCTCTGCCTCCTGGGTTCAAGTGATTCTCTTGCCTCAGCCTCCCAAGTAGCTGGGATTACAGGCACACGCCACCATGCCTGGCTAATTTTTGTATTTTTAGTAGAGATGGGGTTTCACCATGTTGGCCAGGATGGTCTCGAACTCCTGACCTCGAGATCTGCCTGCCTCTGTCTCCCAAAGTGCTGGGATTACAGGCATGAGCCACTGTACCAGCCCTTTTTTTTTTTTTTTTTTTTAAAGATTTAGCAACAAAGGAACAAGCAGATCAGAATGTTTTTCCCTTTTTTTTTTTTTTTTTTTTTTTTTTTTTTTTTT
>NW_022325297.1:0-1998 GCF_002776525.5 Piliocolobus tephrosceles | reverse complement strand
TTTTTTTTTTTTTTTTTTTTTTTTTTGAGACGGAGTCTAGCTCTGTCACCCAGGCTGGAGTGCAGTGGAACCATCTCGGCTCACTGCAAGCTCTACCTCCTGAGTTCAAGTGATTTGTAGATGGCAGTGAGAAGTCAGACGGTGGAGACAGAATGTGGAGATAGAAGGCAAGCAGAATGGTTACCGAATGGCTTGGGAGTAAAAGGGAGGTTCTGAATGAGAGGTTTAGAGAAAGGTGGAAGGAGTCTGGTAGACATTTAGCAATTCATCTGCATTTTGGTCCATTTCCACTCATGGTAAGACCTAGAATTTTCTCTGTTAAGCCTTTTCAGACCAAGTAGTGGAATGGTCAATTCTCTTGGGTTTAGGGAACATGGAGCAATCAAGACTGGTTTCAGCATGTCGAGAAGATGATTGAGGGAATGTTTTCTCTTTTCTTTTCTTTTCTTTTTTTTTTTTTTTTTTGAGACAGAGTCTTGCACTGCCGCCAGGGTGGCAGTGCAGTGGTGTAATCTCGGTTTAATGCAACCTCTGCCTCCCAAGTTCAAGTGATTCTCCTGCCTCAGCCTCCTGAGTAGCTGGGATTACAGGTGTACACCACCACACCCGGCTAATTTTTTGTATTTTTAGTAGAGATGGGGTTTCACTATGTTGGCCAGGCTAGTTTCGAACTCCTGACCTCGTGATTCACCTGCCTCGGCTTCCAAGGTGCTGGAATTACAGGCGTGAATGATTGAATAATTGGAGTGTCTCTGTCTGACTCTCACCGTACTGACAACAATGAAGTCCAGAGAGAAGCCCAGCACTGGAGAACTTTGTGCAGTCCCTGTGGAAGAGCAAATGACATTCACTGCTCTCTTTTGCAGTGGTCAGACCACTCACTCTTGACTACTGGTTTTCAGTGGACCCCAACTGACTGACATTCTGAGAAGATTAATTGTTGTCACAACGACAGTGTAAACCCTGCTGCAAGTACCAAGAGAGGTGGGTAATCTGGAATAGAAAAGACTTGTAGGGGAAGTAGAGGTGAGAGTATTGTTTTAGGGGGCCTTACAGCATGGAATCACCACCAGTGAATGGAGGTTAAGAGAAGTATTTTAACAAAAAAAAAAAATTTTTTTTGAGACAGGGTCTCTGTCACTCAGGCTGGAGTACAGTGGTGTGATCACAGCACACTGCAGTCTCAACCTGTTGGACTCAACTGATCCTCCCACTTTAGCCCCCGAGTAGCTGGGACTATCGGCGTAAGCCACCAGGCTTGTCTAATTTTATTTTTTGTAGAGACAGGATCTCACTATGTTGGCCAGGCTGGTCTTGAACTCCTGTCCTCAAGCAATCCTCCCACCTGGGCCTCCCAAAGTGCTGGAATTACAGGTATGAGCCACTGTGCCTGGCAGAATTTTCTATTAGACAAAAGCTGTCTGAAGATGAAGTAGGCAGCTTTGGAAAAGAATGAATTTCCCATTGTTTAGGGCATTTGAGCAGAGGCTTGGTGATCCCTTTACTGATATGTTGCAGAGCAATTTCCAGAACTTAGTTTAACTGGCTGGCTGAACTATATGATTTTGAAGAATCCTTCCAACTGTAAGGTTTTTTATTTGTTTTTTTAGGAGATGGGGTTTTGCCATGTTGCACAACTAATGAAGTCCATCTAATTTTGCCACTGGATGCATTATGACACTCTGCCTGTTTTAAATGAATATAGTAAATGAATCAAGCTCATTATGAAACCAGTAAAATTTTATCCTATGAAACTCATCATATAACACAGACATTACAGATAGATTATTCTCTAAAATAGTTGACCTGCATTTTTCTCCCCAGTAATAACTGCTTTTTGTGACAACTTTAGTTATTGATTTATCTTTTCTAATGCAGTCTATTCTGTAATGAGAAAACGGTTTTCTTGAGGCAGCTTAATGATCTAAGCTTAGGAGTCAGACACAGGTTTGAATTCCAATTCCAAATCCTTCATAGCTGTGTGATGGAGCAAGTCAC
>NW_022325296.1:14640-16638 GCF_002776525.5 Piliocolobus tephrosceles | reverse complement strand
GTGACTTGCTCCATCACACAGCTATGAAGGATTTGGAATTGGAATTCAAACCTGTGTCTGACTCCTAAGCTTAGATCATTAAGCTGCCTCAAGAAAACCGTTTTCTCATTACAGAATAGACTGCATTAGAAAAGATAAATCAATAACTAAAGTTGTCACAAAAAGCAGTTATTACTGGGGAGAAAAATGCAGGTCAACTATTTTAGAGAATAATCTATCTGTAATGTCTGTGTTATATGATGAGTTTCATAGGATAAAATTTTACTGGTTTCATAATGAGCTTGATTCATTTACTATATTCATTTAAAACAGGCAGAGTGTCATAATGCATCCAGTGGCAAAATTAGATGGACTTCATTAGTTGTGCAACATGGCAAAACCCCATCTCCTAAAAAAACAAATAAAAAACCTTACAGTTGGAAGGATTCTTCAAAATCATATAGTTCAGCCAGCCAGTTAAACTAAGTTCTGGAAATTGCTCTGCAACATATCAGTAAAGGGATCACCAAGCCTCTGCTCAAATGCCCTAAACAATGGGAAATTCATTCTTTTCCAAAGCTGCCTACTTCATCTTCAGACAGCTTTTGTCTAATAGAAAATTCTGCCAGGCACAGTGGCTCATACCTGTAATTCCAGCACTTTGGGAGGCCCAGGTGGGAGGATTGCTTGAGGACAGGAGTTCAAGACCAGCCTGGCCAACATAGTGAGATCCTGTCTCTACAAAAAATAAAATTAGACAAGCCTGGTGGCTTACGCCGATAGTCCCAGCTACTCGGGGGCTAAAGTGGGAGGATCAGTTGAGTCCAACAGGTTGAGACTGCAGTGTGCTGTGATCACACCACTGTACTCCAGCCTGAGTGACAGAGACCCTGTCTCAAAAAAAATTTTTTTTTTTTGTTAAAATACTTCTCTTAACCTCCATTCACTGGTGGTGATTCCATGCTGTAAGGCCCCCTAAAACAATACTCTCACCTCTACTTCCCCTACAAGTCTTTTCTATTCCAGATTACCCACCTCTCTTGGTACTTGCAGCAGGGTTTACACTGTCGTTGTGACAACAATTAATCTTCTCAGAATGTCAGTCAGTTGGGGTCCACTGAAAACCAGTAGTCAAGAGTGAGTGGTCTGACCACTGCAAAAGAGAGCAGTGAATGTCATTTGCTCTTCCACAGGGACTGCACAAAGTTCTCCAGTGCTGGGCTTCTCTCTGGACTTCATTGTTGTCAGTACGGTGAGAGTCAGACAGAGACACTCCAATTATTCAATCATTCACGCCTGTAATTCCAGCACCTTGGAAGCCGAGGCAGGTGAATCACGAGGTCAGGAGTTCGAAACTAGCCTGGCCAACATAGTGAAACCCCATCTCTACTAAAAATACAAAAAATTAGCCGGGTGTGGTGGTGTACACCTGTAATCCCAGCTACTCAGGAGGCTGAGGCAGGAGAATCACTTGAACTTGGGAGGCAGAGGTTGCATTAAACCGAGATTACACCACTGCACTGCCACCCTGGCGGCAGTGCAAGACTCTGTCTCAAAAAAAAAAAAAAAAAAGAAAAGAAAAGAAAAGAGAAAACATTCCCTCAATCATCTTCTCGACATGCTGAAACCAGTCTTGATTGCTCCATGTTCCCTAAACCCAAGAGAATTGACCATTCCACTACTTGGTCTGAAAAGGCTTAACAGAGAAAATTCTAGGTCTTACCATGAGTGGAAATGGACCAAAATGCAGATGAATTGCTAAATGTCTACCAGACTCCTTCCACCTTTCTCTAAACCTCTCATTCAGAACCTCCCTTTTACTCCCAAGCCATTCGGTAACCATTCTGCTTGCCTTCTATCTCCACATTCTGTCTCCACCGTCTGACTTCTCACTGCCATCTACAAATCACTTGAACTCAGGAGGTAGAGCTTGCAGTGAGCCGAGATGGTTCCACTGCACTCCAGCCTGGGTGACAGAGCTAGACTCCGTCTCAAAAAAAAAAAAAAAAAAAAAAAAAA
>NW_022325296.1:10373-14540 GCF_002776525.5 Piliocolobus tephrosceles | reverse complement strand
AAAAAAAAAAAAAAAAAAAAAAAAAAAAAAAAAAGGGAAAAACATTCTGATCTGCTTGTTCCTTTGTTGCTAAATCTTTAAAAAAAAAAAAAAAAAAAAGGGCTGGTACAGTGGCTCATGCCTGTAATCCCAGCACTTTGGGAGACAGAGGCAGGCAGATCTCGAGGTCAGGAGTTCGAGACCATCCTGGCCAACATGGTGAAACCCCATCTCTACTAAAAATACAAAAATTAGCCAGGCATGGTGGCGTGTGCCTGTAATCCCAGCTACTTGGGAGGCTGAGGCAAGAGAATCACTTGAACCCAGGAGGCAGAGGTTGCAGTGAGCCGAGATCGTGACTCTGCACTCCAGCCTAGCAACAGAGCAAGACTCTTGTCTCAGAAAAAAAAAAGGACAGTGTAATCCTCTATCCAGCTTCTGGTTGGTTTGTTCATTTTAGGAGTTGCAAGAGCATCAGGACGAGAAGGCAGAGCTGCAGAAGATCTGTGAGGAACAGGAACAACCTCTCCAGGAAATGGGCCTGCACCTCAGCCAGTAAGAACCCCACTCCCCTTGTCTGCAGCTGCAGGCACACCAGTCTACCCACCACGTCCCTCAGGCCCCAAACCTACCTCCTTTTGGCAAAAGGAGGGTGGGCCATTTAGGAGCCCAGTCCACTGTTCACGGATGAGCTCTCAGGAAGCCAGGCCTCAGAAGGACCCAGGACTGATTTCTGCTAACCACATGGGGATGTCAGTCAGCTCTTAGTTAATTCCTCAAGTACGTTCATTCCTAGTGACCAGGATACTCCTATTGCTTAGCTTCATATCCAGGGCCTTAGGGAACAGATGGGCAATGAGAGGATTGCTTGGTCAGCCTACAGTCAGGCCAGAGGGAGCGTGGCTGGTTTGAGAATGGAAGCCTGGCATGGTAGAGGTGCACTCACCGGCCTTGTGCAGCACAGTCCCCTTCCTTTCGGGGAACTGGCCACTGTATCCGCCAGAGTCCATCTGTCTGCTGCAGATGCTGATGGGATGCAGACCCTGGTAGTTCTGCTCCCCTCTGACTTGACAGCTCCCTTCCTTGGTGTCCCAGTCTAGACACGTTGCTGTGGACACCTGGGCTTTGGGGTAGATCACACTGCGGATTGTAGAACTTGTCCATTTATGTGATGATTGCATTTTCAACAGTGGGTAGCTTTTTCTCCTTGAGTCAGGACTCATGGTTGCAAATAACAGAAATCCAACTCCAAGTGGTTTAAGCAAAAGAAGCCATCAGGAATTGATCTCTGTCTCCTACCTCTGCTATCCTGTCTACCTCACAGGTGGGTCTGGACCTTGCAGGGGAAAAACAGCACTCAACAAAAACACCTATCAGAGAAACAAAGTCCCTCTTCTTTCTGCATAGCTCCCAAGATCACCTGAGGTTGATTCTCTGCTACCGAGTACCCATGCCTGACATAAGCACCATGACCAAGGAGATGGGGCTCATGACCTCAGCACAGCCTGGGCTCAGGTCCAGCACTGCATATATTTGACCAGAAAAGGCCCACACATGGAGACCAAAATGAGAATCAGCTCGAAACACACTAGTGTATAGCTGCGTGCAGCCTTAGAATTTTTCTCACAGTCTGGAAATTTGTAGAGTCTAGTACTATTAAGAAAATAGGCCAGGCGCAGTGGCTCACGCCTGTAATCCCATCACTTTGGGAGACTGAGGTAGGGCAGATCGCCTGAGGTCAGGAGTTCGAGACTATCCTGGCCAACATGGAGAAACCCTGTTTCTACTAAAAATACAAAAATTAGCCAGGCATGGCGGCAGGCACCTGTAATCCCAGCTACTCAGGAGGCTGAGACAGCGGAATTACTTGAACCCGGGAGGTAGAGGTTGCAGTAAGCCAAGATTGTGCCATTGCACTCCAGCCTGGGTGACAAAAGAATCAGTCTCAAAAAAAAAGTAGCTGGTCAAGGAATCTGATATATCTGGCAGGAATGTGGTCTGTTCACTCCCAGATGCAGGTGCTGTGCACTTGCCATCTCTCCTACACCCCTTACCTTTCTAGACTAGCCCATGGCCACTGCTCCCTCCCCTCCCACCCTTGGCCCTGCCTGCCACCGACTCAGCTGCGTGCCCTGTGCTGCTCTGGCCTGTCAACTTGCCGTGCTCTGGCCCCTGTTCCTCCCCAACCCCCAGGGAGTGAAGCAAGGCCCAGTGTCTGTCCCCATGCTCAGAGCATAGGCCAGCTGTGAGGGCATCCCAAGGGCACTCACCAGAAGCAGACGTGGAACAGAGGCTGGTGTGGAGCTGGCTTCTGGGGTTTGCAGCCAGTGTTTTCCTCTTTACATTGGATGGACAGCAAGGCAGTGTCATAGGTCCCCTCCTCATGGACCATAGACCTTGAAACTGTGGATGGTCTCTGATCTTTAAAATGTATCATTGTGGCCGGGTGTGGTGGCTCATGCCTGTAGTCCCAGCGCTTTGGGAGGCCGAGGTGGGTGGATCACCTGAGGTCTGGAGTTCAAGACCAGCCTGACCAACATGGAGAAACCCCGTCTCTACTAAAAATATAAAATTAGCCAGGCATGGTGGAGTATGCCTGTAGTCCCAGCTACTCAGGAGGCTGAGGCAGGAGAATTGCTTGAACCTGGGAGGCGGAGGTTGCAGTGAGCCGAGATCGAGATCACGCCATTGCACTCCAGCCTGAGCAACAAGAGTGAAACTCTGTCTCAAAAACAAAAAAATGTATTGTTGCACTTTGTAGCCACCTGGTGCTACTGGCTAACCTAGTTTCCGAATCCCAGTGTGAGTTGCCTGGTCACCATTTCCTCCCAGAGAGTGCTGTGGGTGTCACAGCATCAGTTGTATGCAAACCCAGACAGGGCTACCTGAGGAATTGCTTTTGTGCTCTCTCCCCTCTTCCCTTCTTCCTCTGGCAAGCCTATACTGGATGACAGAGATGGCAAAGCCTCTTCGCAGACCCTACATTAGCTTCAGGAACAGTTTTCGTTTCATTATGTGGGGAACATCTGGATTCTTCCTAAATTGTGTTTCCCAGAGTTCTTGTATGTTCAGTTTGCCATCTTTTACCTGGCTTCCCAAGGTCTGTCTATCTGGGCAGCCTCTTCTGATCCTGTCAATCTGCTGGCCTATTTCCTATTTCTGTAGCCGGACCCAGAAGGGAAGGAGCTGCCTCCCAACCTTTAGTAAAAGCCACAGAGATTTTTCTAAATGCCCTGATGCTGTTTTCTAATCCCTCCCTTAGAATTCTAGCCTGTGTTTCCCAGAGACCTGCCATTTTGTCACTTAGATTAGTCTAATCTGACAATAGTTCAGACTAATCTCAGTTTTTAAGAAAGACTCAGGCCAGGCTGGGCGTGGTGGCTCACGCCTGTAATTCCAGCACTTAGGGAGGCCAAGGCAGGTGCAACACTTGAGGTCAGGAGTTCAAGACCAGCCAGGCCAACATGGAGAAACCCCATCTCTACTGAAAATACAAAAAATTAGCCGGGTGTGATGGCAGGCACCTATAATCCCAGCTACTTGGGAAGCTGAGGCAGGAGAATCGCTTGAACCCGGGAAGCAGAGGTTGCAGTGAGCCGAGATTACCCCACTGCACTCCAGCCTGGGCAACTCAGCGAGACTCCATCAAGGAAGGAAGGAAGGGAGGGAGGGAGGGAGGGAGGGAAGAAAGAGGCTCAGGCCTGTAATCCCAGCACTTTGGAAGGCCGAAGCAGGTAGATCACTTGAGGTGTAGGGACACACGTCATCCCAGCTACTTGAGAGGCTGAGGTGGGAGGATCACTTGGTCCCAAGCAGTTGAGGCTCCAATAAGCCATTGCACCACTGTACTCCAGGCTGGGGGACAGCGTGAGACCCTGTCTCCACCCAAAAAAAAAACAAACAAACAAACCATGGCATGTATGGCGTGTGTGCACAAAATTAAAAAATGAGAGGGAAGTATAAGATGAGGCTGGGGCCGGGCGCGGTGGCTCAAGTCTGTAATCCCAGCACTTTGGGAGGCCGAGACGGGCGGATCACGAGGTCAGGAGATCAAGACCATCCTGGCTAACACTGTGAAACCCCGTCTCTACTAAAAAATACAAAAAACTAGCCGGGCGAGGTGGCGGGCGCCTGTAGTCCCAGCTACTCCGGAGGCTGAGGCAGGAGAATGGCGTGAACCCGGGAGGC
>NW_022325296.1:5955-10273 GCF_002776525.5 Piliocolobus tephrosceles | reverse complement strand
GGGCCCGGCCCCGGGGCGCCGGGCGGGGGAGGAGGAGGAGGAGAAGGAAGAAGAAAAGAAAGAAGGGAGGGAAGGAGGGGGGGGGGGGGGGGGGGGGGGGAGGGAGGCCCATCTGTTGAAGTGAGGGCCAGAGGCCAGCCAACCCCACTGCAGTGCCCTGTGCCATTGCTAGGGACCACTCAAGCCAAGCCCAGAGTTGGGCCATGTTTGCACACCCTTGTGGAGAGGGCAGAATGACACATTCCACTGAAAAGCAGGAGATTGCAGGTGGCCTGGTGCAGGTGCGGATGCAAGTGCCAGGCTGAGCTGCAGAGCAGAGAGTATGGGAGAGGAGGCAGACATTCAGGGGCATGGTAGCCTGGCCTTCAAGATGGCCTTGCCTGCAGGAGCGTCCACCCTTCGGCCTCAGCTGTGCTATGGCAGCAATGCAAAAGCAGTCCCTTTCCACACTCTTCCACGTGGTGCAGAGCAGGGACCCTAATGTCTCTGGGCATCTAACTTCCAAGTGCCACGTCAGGGGCAGCAACTAACAGCAGCCTGGACTTCTAGGTAACATCAGTTTCACAGCATTAGAGGAAGGATAAAAATCATAAAACAGGACTCTAGAGCTGCCAGAGCTCTTTGACGTCAGGATGAATGTCCTGGGCACACACTGACAGCCCCAAGGGTATGTGACTCTAGCTCAGTCATGAGGATCTGTTTGTCAGCAGGAAAATCACATCCAGCAGATGCTAACAGGTCAGAAAAGTACCTTATGCCTTTGACTTCTCTGCAACACTCCAGTCCCTAAGCCTGAATAAATCACAGGTGCTGCTTTTCCCTGAGAAAGCCTTCCCAAGAGCCACCTTTCAAAGCCTCGGCCGCCTACCCTGTGGAATGGACTCCATATGCTCCCCAGGGCTGTTCAAGAATCAGGGTTTTGGCCCTCATGGAGAAGGGCTTCCTTAGGCCCGTGGGACACAGTGCCCACTGTCCATCACCTTCTGTCTCTCCACAGGGATCAGCGTCAGCAAGTGTGCCAGTCTCACTCAGATTTGGCCCTTTCCCCCACCTGCCAGTTCAGCTAGTCACTTTGGCCAGTGTCTCCAGCAGGGTCTAGGGTTGCAGGCACTAGAAGCTCACTCTGCTTGCTTCAGCCAAAGGGAACTCATTGAAAGTGGGAGTGCACCTGAGTGAGCGGATGCTGGAGACTGCCTTGAGGCCCCAGGGCAGCCTGCAGAGGCCAGGAGGTGGAGCACGGAGCTAGGACGCAGGAATCCTGGCTGCGGCCAGACCAGGAAAGGGCCCCTTGATGACAGTGCTGTGAGGCCACATCTGATGGAGAAAAAACAGTGCCTCACTAGGAAACAGGTGCCATGAGGGACAATGGATGCAGCCAGAACACAGCTATCCACTCATCAGGGGCTTAGACAGAAAGTAGATTTTAGAATGTCCTTTCCTCTTCAGGGCCATGCCTGGCTGAAAGATGATGAAGCGATGCACTGTAGGCAGTGTGAAGAGGAGTTCTCCGTTTCCTGGAGAAATGTATGTGGGGGCTCCACCCACCCTCCCAGTGCCCTGAGTCATTGCCCGCTGAGATTCCCCTTTCTCTGGTTCCAGAAGCCCGCATCAGACCAGGCTCACTGCCTTGTGACTGTGCTCACTGGCTGACAGATGGGCAGCCCCGCCTCTCCTGCTTGCCTGTGCAGATGGCTTTCCATCCTGGCAACCTCTTTCTGGGAGGCCTTGGCCAGTCACAGGCCCTTGGTCTCCAGCACATCCTTTCAGTGATTGACAATGAATTTTGAGGAGATGGGGCTCTTGTGTGCAGAGCTGCTCCAGGGGAGTGTCATTGAAAATTCTATGTGGCAGGACCAAAATCTGGCCCAACTTAGGCAAAAACAGAATCTATGGTGAACCTACAGGGCAGCAGGTCACCAAAAATCACTGGTGATCTAGGCAGGGTGCTTGCCCCTGCCTTTTAGGTTCTGGAAACAAGGTCCTGGGCTCACCCTTGGGTCCAGGGTTGACAGGGCCTTATTAACAGTCTCACCAAGACCAGCTGGGTAGGGGAAGAGTTGGGTATAAGCAAAACTGGGAGCTAAAGGAAACACTACCAGTGCCACCTCCCTTCCTGCCACAGCCATATTCTGTCTATTTCCATCAATAGCCTACCTCTGTGGAAAAGAGGAAGACACAGCTACCCCCATCCCCACCCCACCACCCGCCCCCCAAGTTTCAGGCAGTGCCTCACAGTAAGCTCAGAGCTAGAAACGATGTCCTGAGGCTGCCTTTGAGATCACATGTGTCTGCAAGGCCTGGCTGTCCCCATCTGTGGAGTCACAGAAGCAGAGGCTGCACAGGTGCTCATCTGGGTGTCTTATTAGGACCCAGGGAACCTGTTTAGAAAGTGAAAGAACCACTCCCACCCCCTTGGAATGCAGCAAAGAGAATGAACCAGACTCTTCCTGTAACATGGATTAGCAGCTCACCGGCTTAGTGAAGTACAGCAAAAGTAAACTTTTTGTCTTAAAAAGACCCTTAGGCCAGGCGTGGTGGCTCACACCTATAATCCCAACACTTTGGGAGGCCAAGGCGGGTGGATCACGAGGTCAGGAGTTCGAGACCAGCCTGGCCAAGATGGTGAAACCTCATCTCTACTAAAAAAATAGAAAAACTAACCAGGCACGGTGGCAGGCGCCTATAATCCCAGCTACTTGGGAGGCTGAGGCAGGAGAATCGCTTGAACCCAGGCAGCAGAGGTTGCAGTGAGACGAGATTGCACCACTGCACCCCAGCCTAGGTGACAGAGACTCAAAAAAAAAAAAAAAAAAAGACCCTTATGCATCCATCCTCAGGAACACAGCCTCACGGACAGTGCCAAACCCTGTGGGTCTCCAGGGGCCAACCAGGGGCTTGTGAAATGTGTTCTTTCCCAGGAGAATCAAAGGAAAAAATCAAATTTCTTGCTCGGCCACTGACACTCCAGAAGATAGTGTGCTGGAACCAGAAGCTCTTACCTTTCCGTGATTTGTTCGGAATTAACTCCTCTGGATGGAAACTTCTGTCGTACTTGGTTACATCACGGCTCTGGTTCAGATATAACTTCATGATTTTGCTACTATCATTTTTCACTTTTCAAAGAATTTAACCTATTTTACAGCAGTTCAGTTCTGCTAATGAGTTTTCCTCTCCCACCCCCGCTTCTAAAAACCTGATTTGTGCACAGCATTTGACACACATGGGGTCTGTCAGTGTGCCTTCTCTGCTTCAGTCAAGAGATCTGCCATTCCATGCCCTGTGACTACCTGTCATTGGCCCTGCAATAAAATCATTTATTTTTCACTCTGGCACATGCAGAAGCCTGTGTCAACTTCCAAAGAGCCCACCACATCCTCACCTCCAGCCTCTACTGAAGGAGGCCTCAGTGTACCCCTTGTTCCCCAGCCCAGTGTGACCAGGAGGCTGCTGGTGCTGCCCTAGAGCCTGCAGGGCTGTGCCTGGTGAGCCAAGGGCAGTTTGCAGGGTCAGCCTCCCATCAACAGGCAGAGGAAGTGACCCCAAGCCTGTCACCAAAGTGCAAGAGTAGTTCACACAATTGGGAGTTTGATAGGTTACAGATAGAGACACCTGTGGAAAGGCACTTGCCAGGCAGCCATTTTTTACATTTCAAATGCAGTGCTAGGACTGGCTTCCAGTCCCTCCCTCAAAGGCTCCCCCTCCAAAGAGCCAATGTTAAGTCCAGACAGCCAGCAGTCAGTCTTCCAGGCCTCATCCTTTACCTTCTACACATACACCTTGTCCTCGACCCTACCTTCCCTTCCCACCAAATCCAGGCCTCAGGATCCCACCCCTCCTCTGGGCTCTTCCCACGAAGCAGGCTCCTCCACGACCTGGTCAGCCCTGGTAGATGCTTGCATGGCACCCTCAACTGAGATTCCTCCTCTGCCACTCACTCCCTCAGACTGCTCTAAAGATGGAAAAGATGGGAGCTTGGGCAAGGCTCAAGGATTCACCCTCCATCCTATACAGCTTAGGACTGTGCAGCCAGACTTCAAGACGAGGTCTGCCCTGCTCCAAAGCATGTCCAAGCAGGTTTCCAACCCTATTAGGGAAGCACATTGGCAGCCCTCCCCTTCCCTCACCTCACTGTAGCAGCTGCATCTCATACAGGGCCAAACTTTCAGAAAAAACTGCCTATCACTCACTACCCCCAACTGGCATATATGACATCTGTGCTTTTTCTTTTTTTCTCTCTTTTTTTTTTGTTTGAGACGAGTCTCGCTCTGTCGCCCAGGCTGGAGTGCAGTGGCGTGATCTCGGCTCACTGCAACCTCTG
>NW_022325296.1:0-5855 GCF_002776525.5 Piliocolobus tephrosceles | reverse complement strand
TTTTGAGATGGAGTCTCGCTCTGTCGCCCAGGCTGGAGTGCAGTGGCGGGATCTCAGCTCACTGCAAGCTCCGGCCCCCGGGTTTACGCCATTCTCCGGCCTCAGCCTCCGGAGTAGCTGGGACTACAGGCACCCGCCACCTCGCCTGGCTTGTTTTTTGTATTTTTTAGCAGAGACGGGGTTTCACCATGTCAGCCAGGATGGTCTTGATCTCCTGACCTCGTGATCCGCCCATCTTGGCCTCCCAAAGTGCTGGGATTACAGGCTTGAGCCACCGAGCCCGGCCAGTTTTTCTATTTTTTTAGTAGAGATGGAGTTTCACCATCTTGGCCAGGCTGGTCTTGAACTCCTGACCTCGTGATCCACCCGCCTTGGCCTCCCAAAGTGCTGGGATTACAAGTGTGAGCCACTGCACCCAGCCTATGCCTTTTCAATACACCCAGTTTGGACCCCTAACTTGCTGGGCAGCCTTAGGCAAGTCAGTTCACTTGAGCCTGAGCTCTCTTCTGCACACACAAAAGCAGAATAATCCATCACTCTCCCTACTTCAAGTCTGTTCTATTCTGTTCAGCTCAATCAAAACATGCAGGAGGTTCCCACCTCTGTGCCTGACGCTTGTTTTTAAGTGAAAATTTATCATACCATTTTCTTTTCTTTTTTATTTTTTTTTTTGAGACAGTCTCGCTCTATCGCCGGGGCTGGAGTGCAGTGGCCGGATCTCAGCTCACTGCAAGCTCCGCCTCCCAGATTCCCGCCATTCTCCTGCCTCAGCCTCCGGAGTAGCTGGGACTACAGGCGCCCGCCACCTCGCCCGGCTAGATTTTTGTATTTTTTTTGGTAGAGACGGGGTTTCACCGTGTTAGCCAGGATGGTCTCGATTTCCTGACCTCGTGATCCGCCCGTCTCGGCCTCCCAAAGTGCTGGGATTACAGGCTTGAGCCACCGCGCCCGGCCTATCATACCATTTTCAAAGTTGGCAATATTTGGTCAAGATAACTTCCCTACTCAGAAACTCAAACATATTCCAAGCCCTAACTCTGGAATCTCCAGTCTCTGTTCTGGTGCCATAACACCTTTACCCAGCCTGAGAAACGAAGGATAGATGTTCTAAGACAGCACTTCCCAAGTCAACTGAGGTAGGGGTGAGTGGTCAGGATTTTGTTTAAAATGCAGATTCCAACGGACAAGGTCAGGAGGTTAAGTCACTGCAAACAAGCTATGGAGCACAAGATTCCAAAGAACTATAATGCTTCTAGACTTTTTTTTTTGAGACAGAAATTTTGCTCATCACCCAGACTAGAGTACGACGATGTGATCTTGGTTCACTGCAACCTCTGCCTCCCGGGTTCAAGTGATTCTCCCCTGCCTCAGTAGCTGGAATTACAGGTGTGCACCACCACACCCAGCTAATTTTTGTATTTTTTAGTAGAGACAGGGTTTTACCACATTGGCCAGGCTGGTCTCAAACTCCTGACCTCAGGTGATCCGCCCACCTCAGCCTCCCAAAGTGCTGAAATTACAGGAATGAGCCACCATGCCTGGCCTAGACTCACTTCTTAAAAGCCATATGGCTCTGGATTTAGTTTAACCTTACTCCGAGTTCCTAGTTCTAGTCTATTCACTGACAGAGCAAGCTTTATCCCTAAATGTACCACAGTTAACTAAAGGACCCAGAGAAGGAACCCTCAAACCTTCTCAATACTGGGCCTCAATACCAAACTCTATCAACACAAGATCTCAAGGGCAGTAACCAGGCTTAGAACACAGCTCAACAACTCTCAACACTGCCTCCCCGCTGAAAACTGCTGCTCTCTAGACCTGCTGAAGACAAAACCAACAATACACATTCCAGACCCTTCCCTCTGCTAGTGTCCAGTCCTAGTAGGACAACCTGGTAGGGCAAGCAAGGTAGGATCTGCTAAGCCCTCCATGTCTCCTGCATGCACTGCTCCTGTGGGCAGATGGTTAGAAATGACCAATACTAAGCCACCCTGTCCACCCTACCTAGCCCTAACCCAACAACAAACTCAAGAAAAGCTTCAGTGTAGTCACATGAAAGAGAAAGCTTATCTACTTTGGTTTAAAGGGCACAAGCCTAAGTGACAGCCTAGCTCAGACGCTACATTCTAATTTCACTATCAGGGACTTCAATCTAATGGGATGAAAGAGTAGCATCAGTTCCCAAACTGCAGTGCCCCTAGGCATCTACTGAAGGAACTCTGGGACCACACTTTTCAGGACTACTTTTTTTTTTTTTTTTTGAGATGGAGTCTCGCTCTGTCGCTCAGGCTGGAGTGCAGTAGCCGGATCTCAGCTCACTGCAAGCTCCACCCCCCGGGTTTAAGCCATTCTCCTGCCTCAGCCTCCGGAGTAGGTGGGACTACAGGCGCCCGCCACCACGCCTGGCTAGTTTTTTTATTTTTTAGTAGAGATGGGGTTTCACCGTGTTAGCCAGGATGGTCTCTATCTCCTGACCTCGTGATCTGCCCGTCTCGGCCTCCCAACGTGCTGGGATTACAGGCTTGAGCCACCGCACCTGGCCATTTCAGGACTACTTTAAAGCAGCTTGAATACTTCCAGCATCACCTTGGAGCTCCAAACTAGCAAAACGGGGATATATTTAGGGTTCATTTCAACTAGTCGTATTAGCTCTCAACCACTATCATTTTACCTCAGGAGATTTACATGGAATTTTGCTTCCAAGTGGAATTTTTAGGAATGAGCCAAAAATACAAAATTCAAAACCTCAATTTGAAAACTATCTGTGAAGGTTGGGCACAGTGGCTCAAGCCTATAATCCCAGCACTTTGGGAGGCCGAGGTGGGCAGCTCACACGAGGTCAGGAGTTGGAGACCAGCCTGGCCAACATTGTGAAACCCAGTGTCTACTAAAAATACAAAAAAAATTAGCCTGGAGTGATGGCGGGTGCCTGTAACCCCAGCTACTTGGGAGGCTGAGGCAGAAGAATGGCTTCAGCCTGAGGTGAAGATTGCAGGTGAGTGGAGATCACACCACTGCAATCCAGCCTGAGACAAGAGTAGGACTCCTCCTAGGGACGGGGGGAGGGAACCATCTGTGAGCTGGAGACATCTATACAACAGCCTCAACTGCCAAGCCGCTCTGCCACAGCCAGAGATGTGGCCCTGGGCCCCATGTGAGCACAGAGCACCAAGACTCAGTTCACTTGGCACTGAAGCACAGATGAGACAGAGTGCAGTTTTTAAAAGGATTTATTTGACAAGTTTCACTTAGCGCAATATACCTAAAAGGAAATCACACTGTAATGGAAGATTTACATCGAGGCCTTAGAATTTCATACAAACACCAAGACCAAAATCCTAAAGTATTGGTATTGCATCTCAACTTTTTCCCATTAACTTAAAAAAAAAAAAAAAGCTTAAACTTATGTGCCTCACAGGTTACTAAATGAAACTAGAACAAACATGCCAAAATGTTTCACTTTTAATTGTAGGCACAGCTCCTATATTGAGTTTTACAAAAAAATAAACGCATGTCTTTCAACATGCATCCAGTGTTCAATGTAACGTGACAAAGGGCAACATTTAACATAATTCAACTGATTTTACCTAAATATGCTTACTGCTTAAGTATATCCTATAACTAACTTGAGAAAAGCTGGAACTTAAGTTTAACAGTTATAGTTTACTCAGCTTTACTGTTACATCCTAGATAGTAGGATCAAAAATTCAAAACTACTGGGCCTTAAGTCCTCATAACAATCCTGATTTCCACTTAGAGAGTAAGCATAAATCACAAGCTTGTATTGCAGAAACTGTTAAACTGAAGTTTTTTTTTCTTTTAAAAAAAAAGTTGACCAAGAGTCAGTGATCAGGATCGAGCAATTACATTCCCCATCCACCACTCATACTGGACATACTAGACATCCCTCCCATTCCATTCACGTCCATAGATGCACGGCTTCCACTACTGTAGTAGCTGCTGTTCATTGCTCCTTGGTTACCTGCACAGAGATCAATTTGACAAGTTAGGAGTAACGTCAGACTACCAGTCCAATAAAATACAGTATTCCAAGAAAAAGTTTAAAAAGTATACAAGTACAAATGGCTGCTGTCCAAGTGGTGAGACGCATGTTTGGGAAAGGGGAATCCCGACGCTAAACAAGCCTCAATTAACCCCTTTTCTCTGCAGAACCAACTTGCCAGACTCTTGTGCTACCATTTTAACGGATTCTTCAGGATCAACGTGAACAATTAAGTTCAAAGGAAAAGTAGTATTTTTCAAAATTTGCAAAATTACTTCGTATTTTTAAAGCTAAACAAGACATCTTTTTAAAACATTTACCATAAACATTCACAATGTGTCCCTCAAATGGCATTTGGGAAAAGGAAACACAGGAGAAGTCTCTTGCTTTTCCTATTCATGGTGGGCAGGAAGTGTGACAACCACGTTGGACTAAAGGCAACTCACTGTGCCCAAATGGCAGCCTCCATGGAGTTAAGTCAGAGTCATTGACTGCTACAGAAAGTATTATTACAACATATCAATATTTGCTATTGAGAATTTAAATTACATTTTTTGAGAAAATACCTATGCAATGTTTGATTGAAAAATCACTGGAGTTTTCCTGTAAAACTTGGTCTGCAAAAGGATTTTGTGGGGTAAGATTATAATAACAAAATCACCATTCTTTAGACCAATTGAAAAAAAATAAATAAAACCAATCCTAGGTTAACTGACTAATACATATGGTCCTGAACTCAACCACCATTCTACTATTTCAAATTCTCCCTCCATCTAAAATTGATTTAATGCTAACCAAAAGACAAAAAAGTGAACAACTTTAACGTTTTAATAAATGGAGGCAGATATTTTCTGGCTCGACAGTATTCCACCAAAATTGCAATGACTAGTTTTTTTTTTTTTTTTTTTTTTTTTTTGAGATGGAGTCTCGCTCTGTTGCCCAGGCTGGAGTGTAGTAGCGTGATGTGATCTCTACTCACTGCAAGCGCCGCCTCCTGGATTCACGCCACTCGCCTGCCTCAGCCTCCCCAGCAGCTGCGACTACAGGCGCCCACCACCATGCCTGGCTAATTTTTTTGTATTTTTAGTAGAGACGGGGTTTCACCATGTTAGCCAGGGTGGTCTCAATCTCCTGACCTCGTCGTGATCCACCTGCCTCGGCCTCCCAAAGTGCTGGGATTACAGGCATGAGCCACTATTCCCAGCCGGCTGCAATGACTAGTTTTTAATTCACAGAACACTTCCCCCCCCAATGATTGTTTCTGAAAATTAAGCTAGTAAAAACAGTTACATTTGGATTGAAAGCATACATGTTAAAAACCCGATTTCACCAAAAAGGAGCCTGCATCTTCCCAACTAAAGAAATCTGCCTAAAACTTATTCTAAGTATATTAAAAAAACAAAAACAGGCTTACCGTATCCACTCATGCTGCTCTGGCCACCACATCCGCCTCCATAATCACCACTCAGCTGCTGGCTGGCTGGGCCACCGTAACTGGACTGGTTTGCTGTTAAGGAAACATTAGAACCTTGTTCCTTATATAATGTAGTACCTGGTGGTACCGGGCTTGTAATTCTTGATCTTATATTACTATAACCCCTCCACCTCCTTCTGCCTACTGTCTATAACCAGGCTATCCTTCTATCCATCATTTCAGCTAATCAAATATTGATAAACCAAAGTGCTAACGGTATACACTTCAGCAGAACTAAACTCCACGATTCCATAAGTAGAGACATTTTGTGAAGATCTTACGAAACTGCTTGACTGGATTTAGTGGGGTTTCCTCCTTAATTTGATGTATCAAAGGCATGTCAATACACCTAATTATGCCCACATTTATCTTAATCCT
>NW_022325295.1:0-2178 GCF_002776525.5 Piliocolobus tephrosceles | reverse complement strand
GAATTCCAATTCCAAATCCTTCATAGCTGTGTGATGGAGCAAGTCACCAGATTGCTCTGAATTGGTTTTCTCGTCTGTAAAAGGGAGATAGTAATGATGTCTCCCTTACGGGATTGTGGTGAGGCTTGGGGATGATCTATCAAAAGTGCCCAATGTAGGCCTGAGCAACCCCACTGCGGGCACGGCTGTGGAATGGCTTCAGGTCTTAAAAAAAGTGCCCAATGCAGGAGGTACCTATTATTATTATACATACATATGCATGTATTTTAATATATTTTATAGTAACAAAACTGGCTTCATAGGTAAATACATGACGCACTATACAGGTCCCCTGTTTTTGTCAGGTTATCTGGAATTCCTCCATTACAGATTTAGTCCTTTGAGAAGGCTATAGGATGTATCTGCCATCAAAATCCGGGTATGCCATGGGGAGGTATTATGCCTTTAACTAACAAATTTTCAGTTGATAGCTTATAAGAAGGAATAAAATATGCAAAATACGGGCTTATTGTAGACATTCATACAACATTCATCCTCTCTCATCTGAGATTTCAGACTCCTAGGAATCCCTGACATAGCTAGGTTTTTTGCAAAGTATTTTCTTATTTATTTATTTATTTATTTATTTATTTATTTATTTATTTATTTATTTATTTTTGAGACGGAGTCTCACTCTGTCACCCAGGCTGGAGTGCTGTGGCCGGATCTCAGCTCACTGCAAGCTCCGCCTCCCGGGTTCATGCCATTCTCCTGCCTCAGCCTCCCGGGTAGCTGGGACTACAGGCGCCGCCACGTCGCCCAGCTAGTTTTTTGTAGTTTTTAGTAGAGACGGGGTTTCACCGTGTTAGCCAGGATGGTCTCGATCTCCTGACCTCATGATCCACCCGTCTCGGCCTCCCAAAGTGCTGGGATTACAGGCTTGAGCCACCACGCCCGGCCTGCAAAGTATTTTCATTATTTCAAAAATCCTAATAGAAATTGTACTCATTTCCTTTGCCTTACTCTAACTCCTTGCTAGCTAAAAGATCGTTTCTCTACAAACAGTTGAAATTACACCAGCTCAGTAATGCCACACTATCCCATGTTGGTGTGGCAGTTAAACTGCATTTGTACCTTATTCATAGATTAGAATAATGACCATGGATCAATTATCCCTAAATATAATTTATCAGACAAAATGTTACAGAATTTCAAATCTTCCTTTTTTTTTTTTTTTTTGACACAGAGTCCCTCTGTGTTGCCCAGGCTGGAGTGCAATGGCATGATCTCAGCTCATTGCAACCTCCTGTTCAAGTGATTCTCCTGCCTCAGCCTCCCGAGTAGCTGGGACTACAGGTGCGTGCCACCATGCCCAGCTAATTTTTGTATTTTTAGTAGAGACGGGGTTTCACCATGTTGGCCAGGGTGGTCTTGAACTCCTGCCCCTGTCCTCAGATGATCTGCCTGCTTCGGCCTCCCAAAGTGCTGGGAATACAGGTGTGAGCCACCATACTTGGCCCGAATCTTTTTTCTTGTTTCCTTTATTTTTTATTTTTATTTATTTATTTATTTGAGATTAAGTCTCACTCTGTCACCCCTGTCCTCAGGTGATCCGCCCACCTTGGACTCCCAAAGTGCTGGGATTATAGGGGTTAGCCACCACGCCTGGCCCCAGGTCTTCTTTCGTGTAGCAGTGCTCGTGTGCAGGTGCGCGCACACACACACACCCTAAACCAAAATGTCAAGTCTATGAGGAAGAGCAATGGAAAGAGCCTGTAGAAGGGAAAAGATTGGGAACCATGGTATTTTGAGAACCTATCTACAGCTACTAAGGCGTTTTGGGTGTTGGGAAAACAGGCTATTGCTTAACAGATGGGGAAGAGAGACACGAATGTCATGAAACAAGAATGGGGGCATCAAAGACAAATTCGTGATTACTTTGCTGGTGTGTTACAGGACTTTCTCCCCTTTGAAACCTTAGCAACATTTTTTCCTCTTTAGCACAAGCAGCTTCCAAACATTACTTGGATAATGGTGCCCTCTTCTGGGGAGACCGATATGACTCTGAAACCCTCTCTCCTACTACTTGATTCAAAACATCCAGAAAGTAATTGACTACAGAAACAATGAGACTAAAGGTTAAGCACTTAAAAAATCATTTAAAAGTCTGAATTTAGGAGCTAGATACATGCATAAATA
>NW_022325294.1:0-2178 GCF_002776525.5 Piliocolobus tephrosceles | reverse complement strand
TATTTATGCATGTATCTAGCTCCTAAATTCAGACTTTTAAATGATTTTTTAAGTGCTTAACCTTTAGTCTCATTGTTTCTGTAGTCAATTACTTTCTGGATGTTTTGAATCAAGTAGTAGGAGAGAGGGTTTCAGAGTCATATCGGTCTCCCCAGAAGAGGGCACCATTATCCAAGTAATGTTTGGAAGCTGCTTGTGCTAAAGAGGAAAAAATGTTGCTAAGGTTTCAAAGGGGAGAAAGTCCTGTAACACACCAGCAAAGTAATCACGAATTTGTCTTTGATGCCCCCATTCTTGTTTCATGACATTCGTGTCTCTCTTCCCCATCTGTTAAGCAATAGCCTGTTTTCCCAACACCCAAAACGCCTTAGTAGCTGTAGATAGGTTCTCAAAATACCATGGTTCCCAATCTTTTCCCTTCTACAGGCTCTTTCCATTGCTCTTCCTCATAGACTTGACAT
This sequence comes from Piliocolobus tephrosceles, assembly GCF_002776525.5. NCBI lineage: Eukaryota > Metazoa > Chordata > Mammalia > Primates > Cercopithecidae > Piliocolobus > Piliocolobus tephrosceles. The sequence goes on along the minus strand of NW_022325294.1, from coordinate 1,717 downwards.
TTTGGTTTAGGGTGTGTGTGTGTGCGCGCACCTGCACACGAGCACTGCTACACGAAAGAAGACCTGGGGCCAGGCGTGGTGGCTAACCCCTATAATCCCAGCACTTTGGGAGTCCAAGGTGGGCGGATCACCTGAGGACAGGGGTGACAGAGTGAGACTTAATCTCAAATAAATAAATAAATAAAAATAAAAAATAAAGGAAACAAGAAAAAAGATTCGGGCCAAGTATGGTGGCTCACACCTGTATTCCCAGCACTTTGGGAGGCCGAAGCAGGCAGATCATCTGAGGACAGGGGCAGGAGTTCAAGACCACCCTGGCCAACATGGTGAAACCCCGTCTCTACTAAAAATACAAAAATTAGCTGGGCATGGTGGCACGCACCTGTAGTCCCAGCTACTCGGGAGGCTGAGGCAGGAGAATCACTTGAACAGGAGGTTGCAATGAGCTGAGATCATGCCATTGCACTCCAGCCTGGGCAACACAGAGGGACTCTGTGTCAAAAAAAAAAAAAAAAAGGAAGATTTGAAATTCTGTAACATTTTGTCTGATAAATTATATTTAGGGATAATTGATCCATGGTCATTATTCTAATCTATGAATAAGGTACAAATGCAGTTTAACTGCCACACCAACATGGGATAGTGTGGCATTACTGAGCTGGTGTAATTTCAACTGTTTGTAGAGAAACGATCTTTTAGCTAGCAAGGAGTTAGAGTAAGGCAAAGGAAATGAGTACAATTTCTATTAGGATTTTTGAAATAATGAAAATACTTTGCAGGCCGGGCGTGGTGGCTCAAGCCTGTAATCCCAGCACTTTGGGAGGCCGAGACGGGTGGATCATGAGGTCAGGAGATCGAGACCATCCTGGCTAACACGGTGAAACCCCGTCTCTACTAAAAACTACAAAAAACTAGCTGGGCGACGTGGCGGCGCCTGTAGTCCCAGCTACCCGGGAGGCTGAGGCAGGAGAATGGCATGAACCCGGGAGGCGGAGCTTGCAGTGAGCTGAGATCCGGCCACAGCACTCCAGCCTGGGTGACAGAGTGAGACTCCGTCTCAAAAATAAATAAATAAATAAATAAATAAATAAATAAATAAATAAATAAATAAATAAGAAAATACTTTGCAAAAAACCTAGCTATGTCAGGGATTCCTAGGAGTCTGAAATCTCAGATGAGAGAGGATGAATGTTGTATGAATGTCTACAATAAGCCCGTATTTTGCATATTTTATTCCTTCTTATAAGCTATCAACTGAAAATTTGTTAGTTAAAGGCATAATACCTCCCCATGGCATACCCGGATTTTGATGGCAGATACATCCTATAGCCTTCTCAAAGGACTAAATCTGTAATGGAGGAATTCCAGATAACCTGACAAAAACAGGGGACCTGTATAGTGCGTCATGTATTTACCTATGAAGCCAGTTTTGTTACTATAAAATATATTAAAATACATGCATATGTATGTATAATAATAATAGGTACCTCCTGCATTGGGCACTTTTTTTAAGACCTGAAGCCATTCCACAGCCGTGCCCGCAGTGGGGTTGCTCAGGCCTACATTGGGCACTTTTGATAGATCATCCCCAAGCCTCACCACAATCCCGTAAGGGAGACATCATTACTATCTCCCTTTTACAGACGAGAAAACCAATTCAGAGCAATCTGGTGACTTGCTCCATCACACAGCTATGAAGGATTTGGAATTGGAATTC
>NW_022325293.1:2520-13880 GCF_002776525.5 Piliocolobus tephrosceles | reverse complement strand
CTAGTTTTAATTGTAGCATATTAATATTTAATTTTTTAAATGATTTCTATGAAAAAGAGTGTGTGCTAAATAGAATAGAGTAATTTGGGTAAAATTCAGTCCATTTCATTAATAGGCTTTTAATCAAGTAACAACTTTTTTAAGCAGATGCTAAATGTAGTACCAGCGTAATTGGATCCTAGTGTACTGACAGGGTCTTGAATATGTTAAGAAAATGCTGTTCGTTTCGAAGAGTTTCAAAACATTAGGGAGGAAGGCACTCTTCCACTGACCCTCAGTGTGCATTTTAGTTTCATTTTGGGTTGACTCTTCTCTGTTGCTGCCTGATGCCTCTAGTGTAAGGCGAAGATCTCCATGTCTCATGTCTTTCCTGCTCCCCTTCTCTGCCCTGTTCCACTCAGGGGAATAGCCCAGCATCAACTCAGTCCATGCTTGTTAATCAACCTCCATACACCACATCCAGCAAAGCTCCCTGAGTGACTTACAGTCACCAACCACCCGTGCACTCATCTTTCCTCTGTGTCCTTCCAGATTGTCCTGAGGATGGCCTGGTTTTAAGAGGCTCACCGCCATGTAAAGATGAAGAAGAAGAAAAAGAAGATGATGATGATAAGAATGATGCCCACGTAAGGCTCCCCTTTTTTTGTCTTTTACAGCAAAGTTGTTTTCCTGATTGCTTTACTTCTCAATGAATTTTGATATGAAACTCTGGCAATGCGCATTATGTACACTGTACCCTATTCTCTTTGTGGAGCTGGAATTCAGTAGGAGTGTCTTCCCACCTTATATGTGGTACACTAGAGTGCTTTTCAATGACAGCATCCAGTATCAACTGGAATGCTGAGGCATTTTCCACAGCACCAGTTTTCCTCCTTGGATTAAGCATTGTGCATTTACATATAAAATTAAAGGTAAATTCTGTGAATTAAGGTATTATTTTTCTAAAGCTATCCTCTGTGCTAGTCTTTGGAGACTTTGGTCTATGGCTCAATCGCTGTACCACCTTCTGGTGTTTTATCGTTGTCCAGAGAATAACAGATCTGTGTGAAGCACACAGCAGAATCTGATTCTCACAATGTTTTTTTTTATACAATTGCAGATAACAGCTTGGAGCGAAAACGGTATGTACCATGAAATAACTCACTTCCTGAGGGAAAAACTTGCTAGCATCAGTGTATAGGAACCTGATTCTGGGTTCCTGCTGGGAAAGGGGATTGGGGTTTTCGCGAAAGTGATTTTGCCAGTGTAGAACTCTGGCCCGAGAAACTGTAGGGAGGTTTGTCAACCCAGAAGAAAGATTAGGGGATCATGTATGAAGCAGCGTGGGGTGGGAGAATAGCCCATCCTTCAGCTTCAGCTAAAGTAGGAGGAGTGGGTGAGTCACTCTGTCTAATGACTTATCCTGGTGTTTTTCTTTCTAAAGACTTGATGCTGGAGAGTATAAGTGATAGAAGTTACGAGGAGACTCATCCAGGTAGGGAGCTACGTGCCAGGAAAATCCCAGTGGGAAAAGGTTCCCAGGAGCCTCCAGGTTATCCCTGCTGATTGGGAGGAGGGGCTGAAGGAGGGAGTATGAAATCAGAAGGAAAATGGAAATATGTGTGAGGTCTGGCGTATTGTTTTCAGTTTCTTGGCATCATGGTAAGAACTGTCTCTATGGGCTTTGGGGGTGCCGCGTTCATGAGAGATTCTCTTTGCAGTCCACCTGCTCTTTTCTGCCTGTGGAACATCAGAGCCTTTGGTTTGGATTAGTCAGCACTCCTAGGGATTGTGCACAAGGGTGTAGGCTTAAGCACTGGGTGTCATCCGTAATGAAGGGAATCTGGGGGACACAGCTCTCTCACAGGCATTTCCTGGAACCTAGAGAGACAGTTCTGCTGTGTGCCAAGGGGAAATCGAGAGTCACCCTCTGACCTTTCAGGACTTGTTAGTGCTCGTTCATGTTTCTGTGCTCACGGTGCGCTCCTGGTTTAAAGGGATCTGCTGGGGTGGATGGCGGAGTGAATATTCCGGTGCCATTTGCTCTCTGGCATCTCTCTGGCCCCCAGTGCCCCCACCGCTTTGCCGTCCCTCCCCCTCAGAGACATCCTCTGCTTCCAGCTCCCTCCTGCCGGTAGTCGGCTTTCCCAGGGCTTGGCATGGGGGACAAAGGCTGCTTCTGCCTCTGTCTTTGTTGTTGAACCTTCTTTGTTGAGGCCTTTTTGGTCTAGTCTCTCCCTCTTCTCAGTAAAATTTCAAATATTTCAGTTTTGGAGTCCCCATCCCATTCTCTATCCTTACCTATGCAGCTGGTCTGGGCCCTAAGTGAACGAGTCAGTTAAGGGCCCAATTGTTTCTTTTCTCCCATTCCTTAAGGTAAGCTAATAACTGGGATAATTCAGACTCAAATATGTGTAGAATTCTTAAATTCAAAATACACTTTGTCATGGAAGAGAGTATATGATATTCTTAGTAGATGGTTTTAAGTCACATTAGCAGAAACTACAAGAACAATAATTGGGGGACATGCTTGAAATGACTGCAAAAGTTATGACATGTTACGGCCAGAGTCCTAAAAAAGTTGTTTTTGTTTTGGTTTTACTCAAAGGAGTTTAGCCATGGAGCTCTGATTACTGTAAAATTCCCACTTTGGCATGAATGTCTCTTCAGCTCTGCTGCAGTTTAGTCCCTATTTTATAGACAAGAAATGGAAAATGTGATGTGTCCTAGGCTTTCATGCAAGTCACAGTCATCACTGTTTACTGACAGTGAGACCAGGGCTCTGGGAGTGGCTACGGTCAAGTTCAAGACAAAAACTAACACTTGTAAGACAGGAGAGAAGCATTTACTTAAAAAAGCAGTCAGAAATGTATATATAACTACATTTGGTGAGCAAATGAAAGCTGCCAGACTCAGAAAAACAGAGATGCTAATGGAACTAACTTCAGTAACCAGGGTTTTCTATGGAATTCATTGCCCAGGGTGACTTCCAATAAAACCCCCACCGCCGGCACTTTTCTCAGGACTGGAGAGCTCAGGCAGCCCAGGACGAATAGTGCAGTCACCGCAGACGGGCAGGGTGGCCACAAGGTAGGCAGCAGCAGGGATGGGCATTGTGGGCATTTGGTATGTCTGCGGAGTGGGGCATTATGAGCCAGTAGCCTGACTTGGTTGCTTCCTGGTAACCAGGTGGCATAGCAGGCTTTGTGGGTACTAGGCATCAGCCATGGCCAGCAACCTTCGGTCGGTAGATGACAGTGGAATGAGAAGCTCTGGCTACACTCTCATGGCTGTTTATGTGCCTCTTGGAGCTTGTTGCGTCCCTTTCTTTTTGAAATAAGACAGAAGTTCCCCACCTTCACAGACAGAGAGAAAGCCCATCTTATTTTTTTTTTTTAAAGAACCAAAAATGTGAGGGGGAGTCTTGTGAGGATGATGGGAGGTCTTTCAGAGAGGAATATCTTCCATGGAATTCCTGAAATGGGAACAAACTCGTTTTGGGCAAAGAGCAGAAAGACACAAGGGTGGCTGCAGCAGAGTGAAATGAATATGATGGGTTAAGACCTTGTGCACACAGTGAGCACTGACAAAGAATATGGACTTTAGTTGAGATGGGAAACCACTGGAGGATTATAGCCTGGGGATCACAGTTAATTCTCCAAGAAAAAGACTGACCAGCGACTCTGTGAGAATGTACTGTAATGCAGGCAAGGGTGGAAGCAGGGAGACCAGCCAGGAGGCTGGTTGGGTAGTTCAGGTGAGAGTCAACAGTGAAGAGACAAACAATAATGACCTGAAATAGGCTGAATTGAGAATCTTTAGATTCAAGTGAATCTGAAAGATAATAAAGTGGTAAATAGACAAGTCACAGGAAAAGAAATGCAGATGATCCTTAAACACATCTTCACACATAAGAGAAAGGCAAATGTCAACTATACTGCAGTGTCTCTCCTATTGAGGGAAATTCCAAAAACACAGCAATACATCCTCTGGTTTGGCTGTAAGGGAAGTTGCATTCATATAGTGCTGGTGAAAATGCAAAACGGCTCAACTCCATGAAGGGGAATTTGGCACAATCTCACAACCTTGCAAATACATTTAAACCGGAAACCCTACTTGGAGGCGTTTTATCCTGAAGGTATACTCCATAAATATGAAACAACCTATGCAGAAAGTCCTTGTCACACTGTTTTCCGTAGCTCAATATGGGAAATAACTGAAATGTCTAGTAAGGGCCTATTAAAATTAACTGGTACTTCCGCCTAAAGGAGAACTACGGAGCTGTAAACAAGGGTAAGATGTCTTTTTACTGCTACCGAGTGATTCCCAAGATAGGTTACACAGAAAAGGAAAAAGGGAGAACATGCAGTAATATACACAAAAGAAAGCAGGGGGAATAATGTGTGATTATTAAAACAAAAAAACAACGCTGGGGAATTCTTGATGATGGGACTGTTCTCTCCTTAACTTCAGTGGGTAGCCGAAGTGCGTATTTTCTCAAAATATTATTTTGGTGTGGTTTTTTAAAGGATGTTAACTGTTTCCTTTTGACGTTTGAGTTAATTTGAGAAAGCTTTACTTTGTAATTGATTGTGCATTATGTAGTATATAGACTGCTCTTACATATTATTTGATCCTCTCAATGTTTTAAGTTAGGTGTAATATGGCAATTTTACTTGTGTTACATGAGAAGTCTGGTTCTAAGTATAAATTGAGTTTTTTGAAGTTTGAAAAAATAAGAGTCAGATCAAGAATGTAAATTCTAGACATAGGGCATATAAAACTAGAATTGATTAAAAGATGCATATGGGCTGCTTTGGATACTACCTTTTTTAAAAAAAACTTTCCTTTAGTTTATTAAAGTAATTAAGCCTCAGGATTAAAACAGTAACATTAAATTATGAGAAGTAAAATGGAGATACTTGTAACTCAGTAATGCTTTTTATTTTTAAGAGATAGGGTCTTGCTTTGTCACCCAGGCTACAGTGCAGTAGCATGATCATAGCTCACCACAGCCTCAAACTCCTTGGCTCAAATGATCCTCCCACATCATTCTTCCACAGAGCTAGGTACACAAGAGCTCACCACCACACCTGGCTAATTTTTAAAATACATTTTGTAGAGAAGAGGCCTCACGATGTTGCCCAGGCTGGTCTCAAACTTCTGACCTCAAGCAATCCTCCTGCCTTAGCCTCCAAAAATGTCAGGATTACAGCCATGAGCCAGCACACCTAGCCCACAAATGTTCCTAAAAGTCTGAAAAATGAAGTTACATGCTGTTAAATCTATCAGTGGATAACAATATACTATGATATGTCAAATGTCACAGCTCTCAGTCATGGTCACTACAACATTGTTTAAAACGTAGAACAGTTCAGGCAAGTCTGAGAACTGAGAGGGAAGTACAGGATTGCTTTGGAAGCCAGAATTGGGATTGTCAGAGCTGGGAAAGCAGAAGCAAGGTGTGAGTGTGCACAGGACTGGGGCATGCAGCAGCTCCATGGTATGCTTGGTGTCCTCTTACATGGCAGGCCACCTCCAGGCCAGCAGATGAGAATCACCTGATGGGTGGAAAGAGTGGATTTAGGTAAAATCTCAGACTGTGCATCGCAACTGAGAGAATGTATGTGTTTGTCTGATGGGTCATAACACTAATCAAAGTGACAACACAGGGATAATAGAGCAGGTGAGTAAATGCAGTAAGCCACCTGCCACCTCTCCAGGGCATCAACCATCCCAAAGAAATATTGGGGCAGCAGGATTTGACAAAGCTTGTGAGAAGAGCTGTCAGTTCAGGGTCCAGGGCATGATCTAGAGGACTCAGGTGTTGAGGGAGCTCTGTCCCCAGGAAAACAACTACATTTTTTGCCCCAGATCTTCATGCCTCACTGTGGTAACTCTGGGCAAGTCACTCAAAACGTCTTAAGTTTTAATTCATTGACTTGGAAAATACGGCTTGTAGCCACTGCTCTGCCGGTCCCTCGGGGATAATTTGGGGATCAAGGAAATGACAGATCTCTTTCATGAGCTGGAAAACATCATGCCCATGGAAACAGTGAAGTCACTTTCCACCCTTCCCAGGCAGGGGAGCCATACATGCTCCCTCTCTGTATCCAACCACTACCAAGTATCTGAACTATTCTTCCAGACATTGAATGATTGAACACTTCTGGGCATTTGCAAAGCATGAGTCTTCTTAAGCCTTTATCTGTATCTCATCGTTTTTAGCCCAATAGATCTTAGTAGGTCTATAGCATAGATCTACTAACATTCCCACATCTCAGAGTAGGGAACTGAGGCACAGAGGGGTTCATTTCACTCTCCCAGGTATGTGCAGATTCTAAGTAGGATTTGATCCCAGGCCATTCTTGGTGACTTGGATCTGCTGCTTTTCTATGTTGTCTCATCTAAATAAAGGTATCTGCCTGCACAAACAGTCCGTTTTAAGTGCAATGAACCTTGCAAAATCCTCCTAGAACCCAAATCTAATTCAGGTAGAGTTGAAAAACCAACGGTAAAAACTGGGATCAAAAGTTTCATCTGGGAATAAGTTTTTACTAACTTCTCTGCTGTCCTCTGCCGGCAACATGTCAAGCACTGTCTTTATTATAATACATTTCCAAGAATCTATAAGAAGTCTGCTCTACCTTGCAGGTTTGGCTATCCGTCCCAAGCACTGGACCACAAAAATATGGAGATGGACCAAAATTTGGCGTGCAGGAAATAAAGGTAATGTGGAAATTAAATCATTAAGTTCACTTAAGCAAATAATTCCAGTTTAGTGGGTGGGTGCCCTGAGCTGCTTGCAGCTCCTGATGTAAACAGGGATAAAGGACATATGAGATTAGTCTGGAATCTGAGGCAGAGTGTGATGAGGAGGCTGTGAGTTTGGGGTAGGGAGGGAAAAAGGGGCCTGGCTGAAAGGAAGGCAGGGTCCTGGGCTCTCTACAGTCCAGCCTGGGAAGGACAGAGCCCAGGGAGGCCCAGAGCTCCCTCCTGACACCTGCACAAAGAAGTGTAGTCTGGCCAGACAGTGCTCTGTAGACTGCTGTGGGGTTGGGGAGTGGCTTCTCCTAGGTACAGGACCTCAGGCACCTGCAGGATGCAGGGCTCCAGGGTCCCTCGGATGCCTGTTGATGGTTCTCCTCTGAGGGGGTGTAAATTGGCTCGCTGGGTACCCACAATGGGCAAGGCACTTGCTCTCAGTATAATGCACTAAACACTGACAAATCCACATCCATTTATGATAGGCACAATTACAATTACTATCCCCATTTTAGAGCTAGGGAAACTGAGACACTGAGCAGTTAACTTGTCCAGGCTCCGTAGATAAACAGTCAGGGTATCATTTTTGACTGCCATCATGGATCAGGCTTCAGTTGGTCATGGACTCTAGTGACTGGTCACAAAACACACAAATACCAAGAGGCACAAAAACTGCCATGAGAGAATGAAGTACAGCTGGGGTCTAAACACAAGCAGGCTCCCTCCACAGTGTGAGCTCCTAGCTACTGGCTGTCCCACTGCCCTTGTCCAGCCTTGGCTGTCTGGGGTGGCAGTTGTGCCTGGCTGCAGTTGAACGACCAGTTGCCTTTTCCAGACCGGCTCCCCACTGCCCCACTCCCACCAGCAGCCTCTTAGGTCCAAGAAGCTGATAATGGTGTGATAAAATGGGCTTTTGAGAATGGAGACAAGGGTGTGGGTGAACTGAAAAATGCTGAACAAAGGGGTTGTCCCCTCCTCATCCAGGGGAAACCATTTCTAGGAGTTGACCAGAGTGCTGACCCAAGGTGAGCAGGCCCCAAGGGGCAGGCCAGCATGTGCTACAGGGACATCTCAGCAATGTTCAAGCCCCACAGTTAAGCATTTTCCCTAACGTGGCCTAGAGAAATGATGGAGACCTTCCTGTGCTTTTCTCCTGGACCTCACCAGGAATGTGCATGTGAGGTTCCAGGGCGAGCCTTACTACGGACCAGGCTGTGAAACTGGGAGCTGCCTTGAGAAGACATTCCTCAAGATGTTGCCAAAAAAAGTGGTGTTTATTTCCATGACTGAAGGGGCTGCTTCCGTCCTCCTGATCAAGGGGATGCAGGGGACATGCTCAGAGGATCAGCGACCACCTGCCCTAGACCTATGGAGACAGGCGAGGGTGGCATTGCTGCAGCTCCCCAGGGAGGCCTGTGCAGCTGTGACACCACTTCCATCACCCACTTGAGGGCTCAGCGGCCCCATACTGATCCCATGGTGCTTCCCATGCCCCTCACCCCACTCTCTGTTGTTCCTCTGAGGAGGGTTGGAGGCATTCCCTAGCCAGGCGCTGAGGACTGTCCTTTTGTATTAGGAGGGAGTCTGTGGGTCTTCATACTGCACTCGAGGAGGATGAGATATGAGTCCCTACAAGGGCTTCCCTCCTGTGCCATGGCCTGCCTGTTCCCTGACCTTTGCCTATTTCTTCTGTCCTTGACTATTTTAGATATGGTCTGTGGCCTAGAGGCACAGCAGGGCCCCACAGTGGCCCCAGCAAAGGCAATCGAGGTGGAGGAGCGGATGTATGGGGAGTCACAGAGGTGCTGGCCCCGGGAGAGGCCACCGAGGGGGTGGAGGCTGCTGAGGACGAGGGAAGGTTCAGAGTGGGATGACGTGTCAGAGAAGTACCCAGCCAACAGCTAACTGAGCCTGATGCCTGAGCAGTAAGGAGTTTTCCCTGGACAGTGGGTCCTGGGTTGCGGTTCTTGCTCACCTGGGAAGGATGTGGAGTCTAGTGAGGATACAATAGTGGCCCTGAGAGGGGCATCAGGGAAAAATGAGGAGGGTTCCAGGAACCCTGCTGTGGGCTAGAGGCAGAAAACCCTTGAGCCCAGGCCATAACCAGACCAGGAACAGGGCTGAACCTCCCAGTCGCATCCATGAACTCGGTTAGAGGACCATTTATTTGGTGAGGGGTCCATGGTTGTGCCATCACCAAGGGGCATGAAAAAGCTGGAAAAGGGAATGCTTCCGTGTAGTTTTCAGTTTTAAAGTGCACATTAGCTATAAAAGCTACTGGCAAGTCCTGCAGTTGGAAAACAGTTAATTTTATATAACCTTTAAAGTCAATAATTCTATTCACTGTCCCAACCAACTTAGCAAGCCCTAGAATGCTCCTTCAAGACACTGGTGTTCATGTCGCTAGTGCTGGGATGTGGGGTGAGGCTAAGGCACACAGGTGATCCACTGTGATTAAATGGATCAGGTTCAGGGTTGACACCAGCCAGGCCAGGGACAGACCATGGGGCTGAGATCTTAACCTTGAAGAGTATCCAATTCTAAAGACAGGGTGCAGGGTACAGTTAGTGTATGGTTATGGCTGGAGCCATCATGGCCAGCCCGTGTGAAGTTAGGATTCAGGTGGACTGGGTCGAATGAGAAAGGTGCCATCCCCATCACAGAATGGGCATCCATTGGTGGTCTGATGGAGGCTGTGTCAGAATCCTATTCCGTTAGGAATTGGGGCCAGGTCACACTAGGTCAAGGCAGGGTGAATGTGACTTGAGGGCTACAGGCAAGAACAGGCTTTCACGAGACTCAGCTACCCTAGACCCCAACTCACCAGGCCCTACTCCCTCCCTCACTCCTGTGGCTCAGCACCCCCATGTGACAAGGCCTTGAGCCAGGAACCCTGCAGAAGGGAGGAGGGAGGGGAAGGCCCTGGACTTCAGGAGGCTGCAGGAAGGGTCATCTACAGACAGGGCTCCTGAGTCTGCAGGACACGCTCCCTTCCACATGAGAATCCCAGAGGGGACAAGGGGCAGGGTACATATAGTATAGACCCCTGTCCTATGATCAGGTAGCTGGAGGGCAGCAGGGAGAGGACAGCAGAAAAGACCCTGTAGAGTAAGAGAAGTCCAGGACAAACTCTCTGGTCCTCCAAGGCCTTTGCTCCATAGGGAGGCTCCAGGACCCAGATTTGGGTAAAAGAGACCTGAAGGGCAAAGGCCTGAATCCCTCAGAACGGAGGAGCCAGGTCACAAATATGCCCAGCATAGACCACAGCAGAGGATCTAGGAGATCGGGGGGCAAAGAGATCCCAGATTCCCTGCCAGGATGTGAGGAGGTGGCAGGGGCAGACGACTGAAGGTCCCCTGTGTGTGTGACAGGTCAAGGCCTAGGAGGGTCTCAAAACAGGCAGGGGCCAGGCTCTGGAGTTCTCAGGACTGGCAGATTTGTTTCAGGAACACTCTGAGGCACCCTCCTCAGGGACATTGTAACCCACATCTGAAGTGCCCTGCACTGGAACCGGGGACCTGACCCCTGCCACACACTGAGGTCAGGGCTCCCTCCATGGAAGCTCAGCCTCTCATGTCCTGTCCCTCCTACACCCCACAGGATAGCCGAAGGCCATCCACACAGTCACTCCGTTTCTGCCCTCCAAGACAACAAGGTCCAAGACAACAAGGTCACACTGGTGTGTCTCATCAGTGACTTCTCAGGTGCTGTGATGGTGGCCTGGAAGGCAGACGGCACCCTCATCACCCAGGGCATGGAAACTACAAAACCCTCCAAATAGAACAACAAGTACGCAGGCAGCAGCTACCTGAGCCTGACCAGTGGAGGTCCCACAGAAGCTACAGCTGCCAGGTCACGCATAAAAGGAGCACTGTGAAGCTGACAGAGACCCCTGCAAGATGTGCTCAGGCCCCTGACCCTCACCCCATCCATAGGGTGCTGGAGCTGCAGGATCCCAGGGCAGGGGTCTCCTCTCTCATTCCAAGGCATCCAGCCCCTCTCCCTGCATCCAAGTAACCCTCAATAAATATTTTGAATTAGAAATCCTGTTCCATCTCATTATTTTTTATCTCATGTTCAATTTGCAACCTCCAGGAGAGGCTCTCATCTATCTGAGACATCATCCAAAGAGGCCCTTCCTCACCTGGTCACCCCTTCCCTCCATACTCCACTGTAGCCTGGAGCTCCGCATGGCATCTTGCTCAGGCCAGGCAGATCTTGCAATCCCCCCCCACCCCGCCCCCGATTCTGATGACAGTGACCCACCATGCCTCTTCTGGTGGCCCCAGGATTCTCCTGAGAGAACCCAGTAGACCTGGCTTTCTGCTCTCTGTTCACATTCTGTCCTGGGTGCATCTTTCTCCTGCTTCGTGCCTGAAGTTGGTCATTAACCCCAAGTGGACTGGTTCCTTAAAGTGGCAAGTGGGATTTAGAGATCACACTCGGGGTGCTACTAACACAGCCCTTTTGAGTCAGACACCCCGAACACACCCAAAAGGGACACGAGACCCGGAGAAGGCGATAGGAGTTTGCTTCCAACTTCTCCTTGGAGGTTGAGGCTGGACTTTCTTACTAACACCTGGCGAGACCCATCCCAAACTAAGACAACACCAGGG
>NW_022325293.1:0-2420 GCF_002776525.5 Piliocolobus tephrosceles | reverse complement strand
CTGCTCTCTGTTCACATTCTGTCCTGGGTGCATCTTTCTCCTGCTTCATGCCTGAAGTTGGTCATTAACCCCAAGTGGACTGGTTCCTTAAAGTGGCAAGTGGGATTTAGAGATCACACTCGGGGTGCTACTAACACAGCCCTTTTGAGTCAGACACCCTGAACACACCCAAAAGGGACACGAGACCCGGAGAAGGCGATAGGAGTTTGCTTCCAACTTCTCCTTGGAGGTTGAGGCTGGACTTTCTTACTAACACCTGGCGAGACCCATCCCAAACTAAGACAACACCAGGGAGGATGGAAGGGAGAACCCTGGAGCTGTGTTGTGGCCAGATTGGACCTTCCCATGGCTGCTGAGACTCTGGGACAAGCTGCCCCTTCTCTGGGGCACTGGGGACACCTGAGGATGCCTCCCTGCTCTTACTTTGTGGTCACACCAAGAGATCAGGGTTACAATAACCCTGTAGTGTACAGAATTCCTGTCCCTTTCCATGCCACTCCTTAGGGAAGCAAACGCCCTCCCAGGAGCCCATTCCCATTCCTGGGCCACAGTCAAAGGGAAAATCTGATCCAGACATGAACTTCCTTGGGCCTCTGCATTTCCAGATGTCCTGTCATTGCGTGTGTGAGGGCAACTCTCCCATCTCAGCTAGAGAAGGGCAGGCAGGGGTGTGGACACTCTGCCGAGCCAATGCCCTGTGTCCCTCCGAGGATTCCATCATTTCAACAGTCCGTGAGCCTGTGTCACAGTGTTTGATGTTCAGCATCAAACCTGCAAAGGGTTTCTTAAACAGAAAGGTTTACTAAAGTTCAGCATGACATGACTTTTCATCTAATGCCAAGTTAAGATTGCCTTTCTTTGTCTGAGACAGCAGTGTTGCTTTATCATTTTTTCTTTATCAGTTGAATTCAGATATGAAAACTCGATCATGTACATTACAGATGTTAGTGACAGTTTCCTCTTGGGGCTGGAAGGAGAGTCTCTTACCAACTGATCCCTGATGCAAGAGGACACTCACATCTGGGAGTGTCAGGTTCTAAGCTGTTGATAGGGGGCCTTTTCCTCAGTTGCAATTTTTCCCCCTTGGGTTAAGATTTTTGCATTTGCCGACCAAAATAGATGTGAGAGAAACATCCCCCAGAAAAAGTGTGTGTCCTTTGGCACAGGTAGGTTTTCTCTGTTCTTGCTTTTATATTCCCTTGACTTGACCACCATTTCCCATCTTGTTTTTACAAAGCCACTAAGAAGGCCTGCACAAACAGTAGAGAGTATGAGCTGATTCTCACAGTGTTTGTTTTTCTGTAATTGCAGGTAGTCTCAGAAGAAAAAAGAAAACACACACAAAAAAAAGAAAAGAAAAATCATGCGTATTCTGGTAAAGTCACTGGACCAGATTTTGCTAAGGAAAATCTAGATGATATGCCTGAGGGGTCTTTCTTTCTGACTTTAGTCTAGAGAGCCACCCTGACTCTAGTTTTCTGAGGGGAATGAGGATTGGTGGTGTGACAGGAAAAAAAATATTTTCTAGGCACAGCACTATGTTCATGTTTTGACAAGCAGTTGTGTTCCCTCTCGATGCCATGTTTGTGTGCATGGACAGTGGGGTGTGTCTATATGTGAATTTAAGTGGTGTGATTGTGTGCATGTCTGTGTTTCCCCTAGAGTTATATCTCCCTTACACAGCAAACCTGCAAGTGTCAGCTTTCTCCATTAATAATCCCTTCACCATTGCTCCCTTGGGCATATCTGTCTTCTAGCTGGGTGTACTACAATTCAGTTCTGATGATCACCACACAGACTGTATCTGATCCCACAAGTCCAGGACAAAACCTTCCACCTGACTGCCCTTACTTGAGATACCAGCTGCACTTTACGGATGTGCAGGCCACTGTGAATTCAGAGATTACCAACACTGCCACCCTAAGACTCAATAATTCACTAGAAATACCTCACAGAACTTAGGAAAACACTACATTTACTATTCGCTTATAAAGGACACACCTAGGGCAAGGTGTATGGGGGGAAGGTGGCGGGGAGCAGGGTCCTAGAAGCATAGCTTCCACGCCCTTTCTCCTGGGAGTCACAGGGTGTCTTCCCTTCAGCCCATCAATTGTTCACAAACCTGGGAGTTCCACTGAGCTTTGGTGTTCAGGGTTTTTATTGGACTTTCATTGTAAGTAGACATGATTGATTAAAGACTTGGCTATATGACTGAAGTCAGTCTCTAGTCCCCACCCCCACCTTCCTGGAGGTTGGTTGGCCCAAACAACCCTCTCATAACGTGGTTGGTCTTTCACTCTCATCCATAAGCTGTCCAGGGCCCACACTGAGCCCCCTCATTGGCATAACAAAGGCAATCTTATGCAGGAAATTTCAAGGGGTTTCAAAATCTTGTGACAAGAACTGAAGACACAGACTGG
>NW_022325292.1:11460-13880 GCF_002776525.5 Piliocolobus tephrosceles | reverse complement strand
CCAGTCTGTGTCTTCAGTTCTTGTCACAAGATTTTGAAACCCCTTGAAATTTCCTGCATAAGATTGCCTTTGTTATGCCAATGAGGGGGCTCAGTGTGGGCCCTGGACAGCTTATGGATGAGAGTGAAAGACCAACCACGTTATGAGAGGGTTGTTTGGGCCAACCAACCTCCAGGAAGGTGGG
Source organism: Piliocolobus tephrosceles (assembly GCF_002776525.5). Lineage (NCBI taxonomy): Eukaryota > Metazoa > Chordata > Mammalia > Primates > Cercopithecidae > Piliocolobus > Piliocolobus tephrosceles. The sequence goes on along the minus strand of NW_022325292.1, from coordinate 13,696 downwards.
GGTGGGGACTAGAGACTGACTTCAGTCATATAGCCAAGTCTTTAATCAATCATGTCTACTTACAATGAAAGTCCAATAAAAACCCTGAACACCAAAGCTCAGTGGAACTCCCAGGTTTGTGAACAATTGATGGGCTGAAGGGAAGACACCCTGTGACTCCCAGGAGAAAGGGCGTGGAAGCTATGCTTCTAGGACCCTGCTCCCCGCCACCTTCCCCCCATACACCTTGCCCTAGGTGTGTCCTTTATAAGCGAATAGTAAATGTAGTGTTTTCCTAAGTTCTGTGAGGTATTTCTAGTGAATTATTGAGTCTTAGGGTGGCAGTGTTGGTAATCTCTGAATTCACAGTGGCCTGCACATCCGTAAAGTGCAGCTGGTATCTCAAGTAAGGGCAGTCAGGTGGAAGGTTTTGTCCTGGACTTGTGGGATCAGATACAGTCTGTGTGGTGATCATCAGAACTGAATTGTAGTACACCCAGCTAGAAGACAGATATGCCCAAGGGAGCAATGGTGAAGGGATTATTAATGGAGAAAGCTGACACTTGCAGGTTTGCTGTGTAAGGGAGATATAACTCTAGGGGAAACACAGACATGCACACAATCACACCACTTAAATTCACATATAGACACACCCCACTGTCCATGCACACAAACATGGCATCGAGAGGGAACACAACTGCTTGTCAAAACATGAACATAGTGCTGTGCCTAGAAAATATTTTTTTTCCTGTCACACCACCAATCCTCATTCCCCTCAGAAAACTAGAGTCAGGGTGGCTCTCTAGACTAAAGTCAGAAAGAAAGACCCCTCAGGCATATCATCTAGATTTTCCTTAGCAAAATCTGGTCCAGTGACTTTACCAGAATACGCATGATTTTTCTTTTCTTTTTTTTGTGTGTGTTTTCTTTTTTCTTCTGAGACTACCTGCAATTACAGAAAAACAAACACTGTGAGAATCAGCTCATACTCTCTACTGTTTGTGCAGGCCTTCTTAGTGGCTTTGTAAAAACAAGATGGGAAATGGTGGTCAAGTCAAGGGAATATAAAAGCAAGAACAGAGAAAACCTACCTGTGCCAAAGGACACACACTTTTTCTGGGGGATGTTTCTCTCACATCTATTTTGGTCGGCAAATGCAAAAATCTTAACCCAAGGGGGAAAAATTGCAACTGAGGAAAAGGCCCCCTATCAACAGCTTAGAACCTGACACTCCCAGATGTGAGTGTCCTCTTGCATCAGGGATCAGTTGGTAAGAGACTCTCCTTCCAGCCCCAAGAGGAAACTGTCACTAACATCTGTAATGTACATGATCGAGTTTTCATATCTGAATTCAACTGATAAAGAAAAAATGATAAAGCAACACTGCTGTCTCAGACAAAGAAAGGCAATCTTAACTTGGCATTAGATGAAAAGTCATGTCATGCTGAACTTTAGTAAACCTTTCTGTTTAAGAAACCCTTTGCAGGTTTGATGCTGAACATCAAACACTGTGACACAGGCTCACGGACTGTTGAAATGATGGAATCCTCGGAGGGACACAGGGCATTGGCTCGGCAGAGTGTCCACACCCCTGCCTGCCCTTCTCTAGCTGAGATGGGAGAGTTGCCCTCACACACGCAATGACAGGACATCTGGAAATGCAGAGGCCCAAGGAAGTTCATGTCTGGATCAGATTTTCCCTTTGACTGTGGCCCAGGAATGGGAATGGGCTCCTGGGAGGGCGTTTGCTTCCCTAAGGAGTGGCATGGAAAGGGACAGGAATTCTGTACACTACAGGGTTATTGTAACCCTGATCTCTTGGTGTGACCACAAAGTAAGAGCAGGGAGGCATCCTCAGGTGTCCCCAGTGCCCCAGAGAAGGGGCAGCTTGTCCCAGAGTCTCAGCAGCCATGGGAAGGTCCAATCTGGCCACAACACAGCTCCAGGGTTCTCCCTTCCATCCTCCCTGGTGTTGTCTTAGTTTGGGATGGGTCTCGCCAGGTGTTAGTAAGAAAGTCCAGCCTCAACCTCCAAGGAGAAGTTGGAAGCAAACTCCTATCGCCTTCTCCGGGTCTCGTGTCCCTTTTGGGTGTGTTCAGGGTGTCTGACTCAAAAGGGCTGTGTTAGTAGCACCCCGAGTGTGATCTCTAAATCCCACTTGCCACTTTAAGGAACCAGTCCACTTGGGGTTAATGACCAACTTCAGGCATGAAGCAGGAGAAAGATGCACCCAGGACAGAATGTGAACAGAGAGCAG